>NC_043766.1:25957910-26145410 GCF_902148845.1 Salarias fasciatus | reverse complement strand
GCTAAAGCTCTCACTTCAGATGGTTGAAATGATGAGTTCAGACCGTAACTCATCCCTGTGACTAATCATGACATTGCTGGTTCAGTTCCACTTATTCCATCATTGTCTCCAAAGACACTGAAAACCTCAGCTGGACGCCATAAAGAATCTGATCCATGGTTGCATAATACAGTAGATTACAAAATACTAAAAGGTGAAACCAAATAGTGTGATGTAAACTGTGAAATTAACTATTGGTGGGCAAAGGTTGATATTTAAAGCGAACATGAAGGTCAGTAATATATAGTGATTTTCAAATATAGTCAAAGAAAAGGGGATCAAAAAGGGTGTGTGACGAGTCAGGCTGTATAGTCAGCTCCATTCATAAAAGACCCTGCGTGAACCCCTTCACAGGCTTGACAAGCTAAGCATGATCAGCTCTGTCGTTTTCGCTATAAGCACTGGAATCTAGGAACACAAAGTTTTCATGCACCGAGTCGCCATAAAGGAAAAAGATCTGAGAGAGGCATCAGACAGATTGTCCGATCATCATTGCAAAACCTTTCCAAATCCTCGAAACTTTGCTATGCTTTCTTTTGCCAAATGTGTTTAGGAATCTTCCCCGAGAATCTGCAGGGTCCCATGTTGTTATCAGCCGGTGAAGTCATGGACCAGATCTGAGAGGATCACGCACATGGTGGAAGAGATGAACTGTGTTTTAGTGTAAGGAAAATGTGGAATCCTCTGACAAACTATGGGAAGAATGACAAAGAAATTTGGCGTCGCGTTAATCTCTTCCCTCTTACGAAGATGGTTTGGACAGACACCAAATTGTTCCACTGAAAATGTCGAGGACTGTGGTTGTATTTCCTACAACAAGAGTACATTCTTCCTAAAGGCGTCAAGGAAATAAACCAAAAAAGAAAGCAGTCTGAGACAATGGAAGGGGGCGCACACGAAATGCCACACTGCGTCAGGACAATCAATGCAAGGCCCTCGCTTTCTCATGTTCCATTAGTCATTGTCCTTGAATGGGATTCACAATCGAGGTGGAAGAACGTAACAGTTTCATAATGTGCAATTCCAGTCCCATTACATCCCAGTTTCAGCAAACAACTTAAAAGCAGAAAGCATTTCCAAGGACAAAGGCAGACCGGATGAGTGATCCAGGGAGGGAAACATATGACAAATACCAAGAGGGACGTATGCTCCTCTTTGTAGAGAACATATTTCACATTCCAAATGTTTCATTCTGGTGAATTGCCAATTTTATCAGATCCTCTTACTGCAAACTCCCTGACACTATATATGGCCACACAGATTTCCTTTCTTCCTGTCCAGTCAGGGTTAATTCTTTCAGAGTGACATCTGTTTGACTAAAGCATATCAAAATAAAACATTTCAAGATCAAACTTCTTGCTGTTATTGGCTGCATATACTGATAGATCCCTAAATATATCACACATACTCATCTGCACTGCTTTTACCCTTGCTTATTGGTCCCAAGCAAGAGGACAAATGCTGTAATGTTTTGGACTTGTCCCTGTAAAAGTCTGTGATTTATTAAAAAAAAAAAAAAAAAAACATTGAGAGAAGTCAAGAGGTGACAATTTGAGAGGGCAGCTTAACTTCTACCACAAAGATGGTATCAATGTCTTATTTGTTCCTTCTCATTTTCAGACACTTTCCATGGTCTCAGAAGCTTAGGAGATTCTTAGTTCTGCCTTAATGTGTTTAAGTTCAAGCTCTGTTGCATTTCATTTGCTCCCTTCTGCGGTCGCCAATCATGCGTTTGAATTGGCAGAAGTTTTTCTTCCCGTCCCGACAACTGAATTAAAACATAATTTAAATACAAAATATAAAACATAATTCTAAACCTCGACGCTCATGTTTAATTTTGAAAGCAGCAGGTGACAGGAAAATGTTATCTGGAAGTCCACTCTTAGCTGTTTATCTGCAGCTTTTGAAGCATTAATCCTCTGAATTTTGACATTTTCCCTCAAAGGGTACTGATAAAATATAAGTCATACAGCCTGAAACTGAACTATGAGGTGACAGGCTTTCATAATTTTTCAGCACATTAATAGATTTATTTTCAATTATTAGTAAAGCAGTGTATAAATAATCAGAATTTAAATCACTTGGGCACCTTCTGATGATCAGGGGTTAAATTAAAGGAGTCAACAGACATAAAAGTTAAAGAATGACTGACCTAAAATGACCAAGGAAATCACAGGTGCCATCCCCTCTCATTCTTAATCCATGAGTCTGAGCGAGCCTGCCATAGATGCAGCGCTGAGTCATGCTCCATACTGGCACCAGGGCCATACATGGTCAGCCTTTCCGTTCACGCGTCGCCCGGACGTGCTGACTCGTGCCAGAGCGGCTGACGGTCCAGAGCTCTGTGGCATTCCTGAGAGGACCTTTGATGCCACGCCGCCAAGACAAGAATACGCCTGCAGGCTCTTTGCATGACTTTCCATCTGTTTGCAAGTTTATCTGAGATGTGGCAGGCATGTTGACAAGTATGATGTAAGTCCAAGAAGAGGTGAGAGACATGAATGGGGGGGGGGGGGGGGGTTAAGACGTCAAGACTGGTGTATGACTCAAGCAAAGATGACTCAGTTGGTAATCTTTTTATAATCACCAAATTTGTGGAAAAATAAAATAAAACCAGAAGGCTGTACTTCTGAGAGTCTCTGTGACAACTCCAAGCTTTGCATTTGCATATATTACAATCAAACTGAGGTTCGAACTTCCCTTATTATTTTTGACATAGCGACTCCAGCGGTTGGGAGACCAGCTGTGAGTTCCCCCAGTGCAGCGCAGTCCTTAAATGTAATATGTTTATTTCTCTTTTCAGTAAGAACACATAGTGGCGGTTGTGTTGAGATTCAAACCATCTGTCCCTCATTGTGTTTGTATTACAGTCAGACAGTGGAAGCTGCTTAGCCTGACATGCCAATGTTAGCACCGACTCCCATTAGATGTTAACTTTCCGTTCTTGTGTGTTTCGACACCTGCTGAGTCACTGGCCCCAGATGTGGCGATATCAAATGACCAGACTGTCAGGGCCAGCAGCAGGTGGCCCCTCAGCATAACTGCTTTGGACATTTACCTCTGATTCCTTCAAGACACAGATAACTGATGGCAGAGTCAGAGGCGCACAGTACAAGATTAAATTACAAGCTTTAGATAACAAAGCGAGGCCTGTGCGAAGACCCAAACTCACCAAAATGCTTTTAGCAATAGCATCAATCGGATGGATGATAACACGATGATTAAGGGTCAACTCAACTTTGGGGAAGAGATAAAAACTTTATGCAGATTGAAGTTTCATTCGAACCATGAATAAACTTCCACCATCAAATTAACCCATTAGAATCATTTTTTTAATCTTAGGGAAGTTATCAGAAACTTATTAACACACCAGGTACAATTCCCATCTGTCACATCCTGGTTTCACAGTTCTGTGAAGGTGTGTAATTGTTACATACTCTGAATAAAATGAGGGAGTGCATGGTGGTGTGATGCTGGCTCTGCTACCACACAGCAATAGGACCAAGATTTAGGGTTTAGTATCCATGTGTGTGTTTGTGGTTTTCTTCAAGCTTTCTGCAATCATTAAAATATTTTATAGTTAATTGCTCAGGGACGGCTGTGGTTCAGTGGGGAGAGCAGTCGTCCCACACTCTGGAGGTTGTGAGTTCGATTCCTGTCTCACACTGTCCGCATGTTGAAATGTCCTTGGGGAAGACACTGAACCCTGAATTGCCCCCACTGTTGTACGTCGCTTTGGACAAAAGTGTCTGCTAAATTACATTATAAACCATTGATTGTTTCCTGGCCTAGGCCCAGTGCTAAGATGCTGCAGTGACAATATCATACAGAGGATAGATTGGTGGATATGATACACACAGATTTATCATAATTTCTTGCACAATTAACCAATCTATGACCACAGTATACCCACTTTCTTGATTGGAGAACTTCCTGTGGACCGCTGAAAGGAGGTAGGCAGAGCATTACTGTGAAACAGGCTTTGAAAAAGAGTTACATTTTTCTTTTCCACATTTCAAGAGCAGGGTCACTCGAGACTGGAGTATGCCCCATCCAAAAGACAGGGCACACCCTGGACAGGTCTTCAGTCCATCAAGAAACCAACATAACTACATTCACATGTCTTAAAGTCACCGACAAACAAAGCTGCAGTGCCACTTACTAGTCACTACACCATGCTTGATTGATCTCAAACATATAATATCATGCATGCCATTTGCAGGATCAAAACTTCATTTTACTTACATAACACCAGGTAGTTTCAAAGAAAGATTAAGACTCTAAAAGCCAAAAACCATTTGTGATCATGGTTGCAAGAAAAAAACAAACATTGCTATGTTCTGAAGTGGTCACAGTGTGATTGGGCTGCAGCCCCAAAACTACTTGCCTGGATTTAGGAAAAGTTCCTGGTTTGGCCAAAAGAAACCACCATTGTCACATCACATTACTTACAAGAAAATATGTGTTGACTTTCACCTCCTCAATGGACCAATCCTGCTAATGAAAAGCTTTCTAGCTTCTTTAAGTCTTTGTTTAGTTGTTACATTATCCATTTTTGTTATCTTTAATATGGCCCTTATAAGTGGATTATATTTGCATATTAATGAGAACATGCATGAACCCTTTGCTTCAGGATGGACTGAATCAGATAAACAGCAGAACAGTATATAGTTTGCCTGTAATGTCATTATGTAATGCAGGGCTGAATTGCACACTGCACTAAAAGAGTCAAAAGCAATTGTACTTGAGTCTGTAACGTGAAATTGGGCATTAAGTTGTGGTTGAGGATTTATGATTCTTCTCCAATATTCCACTCTGTCTGCCCAGGATTTCTCTGAGCGACCCAACTAATTGCCGCAAAATGTCACTGAAGACATAAAATCATCCCTTTAAAAAAAAAAAAAAACAACAACAAATCATTAGAATTGCATCAATGGCGCCTCAGATTAATCTGCAAGGAGGGTCGTGAAATAGTTAAAATCAGTAACAATCAGGAAAGGTTGTTTTGTTTAAAATAGCCCAAGCGTCAAAGAAAAACAAACAAGTCTTTTAAAATGAAAGGTGTCATTTATTTTTTTGTAAACCGTGAATGTAATCATATAAAGGCAGACATGCTGTCAGAGGACTGGAATGTGAAACGGAGCACACTGGGAATGTCTCTCAGCTCCTGGTGTGTGTGTGTGTGTGTGTGTGTGTGTGTGTGTGTGTGTGTGTGTGCGTGTGTGTGTGTCTCTATCTGAGTGTGTGTGTCTGTCCACAGGTCTGGCACGGGACAGGTGTGCTTTTTGGGGTAGAACGATCTCTGTTATTGCCCGGCCAGCCTTTTATTATCGCCTCATAGTCCAATCAGTCACGTGCAAACGCTGGTAAACAGGTAGAAGGGAACACAACCATCAATCACTCAGAGCGCAGAGACCCCGAATGCTGCCAGTTACACACACACACACACACACACACACACACACACACACACACACACACACACTCACACACACACACGTAACAAGGAAAAAAGAGTCAGACCTGCAACACAAAGAGCAGAGTGTATTTTTGGAGGACAATTCTGTTTTTCCAGGCGTGTTTCTGTCATTATCATTCCTGGAGTAGCTCATGTTTGAAGTCAGCGGGCCGTAGAACAGCAGAGCACTCGCTTTTTGCACCGAGTGGGATGGCTGCAGAGGGATGATGGGGAAAGCAGGTGCTGTGATTGGGGGCTGCTCGGGAGCCAGAGAGTGAGAAAAGAGTCGGAGAAATAGAGAGACGAGGGGGCAGCAACAACAACACTCCGAGCTTTTCTGACCCTATTTCCCTGACTGGACCCCAGCTATGTCTGATTGGTTTTCATTTCCACTTCCCTTTGCTGTCTGATCACCGCGTTTAGTCTATCATGCCCCTGGCTGGTGTATCCATTTATCTGTCCAGCAGGAAAGTCGAGCTGTTTTCCTACAAAAAGTAGCAATGGTACCGAAACTTCAGGGCAGCGCACACCGAAGCTTTTCTGTTGTTACTCTTTTACAGTTCCAACTATCTGAACCTTGTTTGCCTTATCAGTTATTCTAATAAGCTGACGGTGAAGAATAAAGGAAATATGTTGATTTGCAACAACTTGAGTCTCTGTTCTTTGTGGAAAATTCTGGCATTTTAACACTGTTATGATAGCATTGTGCTTACTTGAATTTTTTTATTGATACCAGGAAACACTGAGCGAATCAAGACAGTCTGGTCCGTCTCAGAGCCTGGAAGTCTGGGTTGCATGACTTCAAGTGAAAACAACTAAAAACCCTGTCCTGTTTAGATTGTTATCCCAAACGTAAACTTTCGCCACCTTCAAAGATAATGATTTCTTTTTTTTATATACTCAACGGGGGCAAGTGCTGAAACAGCTATACACTCAGACACATCCATACTTTCTGACTCTAACTTGCAATGCTGTGATTTAATCATTTAAATGTCTAAAACCACTTTGTAAAATGGCAGAAAGCTAAAACCGCTTAAATAGTTAAACCGGGAAAAAGAGTCAAAAGTGCTAACTGGGTAAAATGTGTGATAAAGTATTAGCATATTTAAATTCAGAAATCTAATAGGAGCTGCTGTTGTGTGAAATACTGTATGTCAAATCTTTAATATGCAGACCTTATGTTGTTTGTGATTCAGAGAAGCCTTACTTGGCACAGGTTCTCCTCGTCTCCATCTGCACGTGTCTCTCTTCAAGACTGTATTTTCTTTTTGCTTTAAAACAAATTGTAGGGATTTCTGGCAGTTTAGAATAACTCCTTGATCTATGGCTCCTGCTTCGAGGAGCTTCATTGTCCTTTTCTTTCTTTACGATCTCCTCTAACAGTTGGCAGGTACCTCCTCCAGGAGTGTGACTGCTCTGGAGGCTTCTGATTGATTTATTGGTATTTTTCCCCAATGCCTGAAGAGAACGTCAGGTGCTGGAAGACGACTTTGTTGTGAATCTAAGTTAAATGACGGGAGATAAAATATACCATGATGGCGCAGTGAACCAACTAAGACTGGAGAGACATCTCAAAATGTGCGATGGAAGATTAGAAAGGACAATTCAGGTCACAACTTTTCAGTTTGCATATTATGTGCGACTCACCTGGGGCTTCATTTAAAATTTGAATGAGGGTCTGACTGTGCTCCTCGCCATGTGTGACTTCATTTCTGCGATATCACCAAGTTTCCAGAGCTCTGCTATAAACCTGAGCGCAATACTGATGATTTATTATCATCAAAAAGGTGGCCCATCTAATCCTATTTGGTGAGGACAAAGGGAGAATATAAAGGAAATAGAAAGCAACGTCAGGTCGATGAATGTCTGAAGATAAAAACAAAGGCATTAAGTGAAAAAAGAGGAAAAAATAGCTTGCATTAATGAGATTGCACTGTGTAGCAATGTGAATGATGGCTGCGACTACCAAACAGCCAAAATCAAATAAATAACTTCAATTATCTTTTTAAACACAGAAAAGGGGCTGGAATGTATTAACATATATTAAAAAATTGTTTCACTCCAGCATTAATATGCTGTATGCTGAGTTCCTGCCAGCCAGATTCAGACTGTTAATCAGGTGCAGGCATGGGGAGACCAGGCTAAAACAAGGAAAGAAGAAGAAACAAAAGGAGGGGGATATTTGGTCTACACTGGGTGCAGGGGAAGTGTCTCTTTCTCCTCCAGCAGACATGAGACTGATGTAATATCCCTCAACGAGGAGACGCTGGACAAGCAATAATGGTGTGAGTAAAGGAAAAGAGGCATGAAGTGAGAGGTGGGGTGAGCATGAAGTCATTGGGGAGGTCCTCGAGGAGTTCAGGGGGCAAACACTGATGTAACTTTACCGATGACCTCTTCTAAATATACATGAGGGGAGAAGCACTATTTGAAGTGCATGACAGCATGCAGAGAGCCTGCTGGTGTGTGTCGGAAAGCCTGTTTATAGGAGAGAATTCTGGTGGGCTGAGTGGAACGGGGGGCTGATGTAATGGCTGCACTTAGTTCAAAGCTCAGATAAACATTTTATGAAAAGAATTGAAATCTTTAACATATCAGCAACACCCTCTGGAGGTATTTACATAAAACCTATTCATTATTTACACAGACACATTAGGATTTAGGACTTTACACACACACACACACACACACACACACACACACACACACACACACACACACACACACACACGGTTCATCTTAGAACTACAGAGCATTAATAAGCTTTAAATTCAGATAAGTCCTTGAGATTAAAAGGACATTTGCTATCATAACCTTTTTTCTCACTAATTTACATCTATTAACATCTCAGTAAATACAAGGACGGCTTGAAAACCCCGAGTGCTCCGATCAGAACTCCAAGAAAAGAGCTCGCAAAGCATTGCTTTTACCCTTTTAGTATTCACAGATGCAAAACCTTTACTGGCACCAAAGCCATTCAGTTTATGCACTTTACTGTTCTCGCTTCTCATAAAGGAATGGCAGAGTGAATGCTGAATGTCTGGGCAAAGTCACATTGGAGGTTTTAATCATGTTGTGATGAAAGGAAAGCTGGCTTTACAACCCCCCGAGAGGACGGACGCAAGAAGAATTGGACTAAACAGAGGAAGCCGGTTTAGACTAACAGCACACACATAAGGTATGGATGCAATATCAGCAAAACTACTGATAAACACAAGTTGTCATGATTTTAATGAAACGGGTGAGAGAGTAGACAGTAAAACAGTGGCAAGCAGCATTATTACAATCAGCTTAGTGAAAGTCTGCCTGCAAAATTCATTTTTATCCTCAAATAGTATCCTATATTGTATTGTGTTTACCACTGAAACATTTAAGACTGACAAATTAAACTTGAATAAACTTTAATGGCAGGAAAGTGTGTTTCACTGTTTCTGAAACCTCAAAACTCTCAATTGGCATCAACAACTCAGTGTTGCAGGCAAGATATTTCAACCAAATTGTTGACAGTATGAAAGCGTAACAGGTAGATTCTCAGTTATATTTAAGTGCACTCAGATGCTCCACAAAGACAAGACACTCAGTCTCAAGCGAAAATGGCCATAATACACGGCCACTCAAGTAGCAAGTAGGGCAACCTGCAGGTATTTGTGGCGAGCTGTACAGCGGCTAACAGATCAACAAACACACTACATGTACAAGGTCTTCAACTGTCAAAAAATAATAAACCTAATCCACCAGGGGAAAAAATAAATAGAAGAAAATCCATGTACTTTTCCTGAAGCAACATCTTGTGTGAGACTACAGCATCTTCAAACAGCTAAGACACAGCAAAGGCAATGAAATAGCATTAAAACTTAAAAAAAAGAAAAAAGAACATGCTCTAAACCACAATAAGTGGTTTATTTCATCTAATCACTGGGTTTTGATTATGTACCTTGTTTTTTCCCTGTTTGTGTCCCTTTTGTTTAAGAGGTGGTTGTGTATTTCTCAAAGCACAAGCTGTTCTCATGAGCCATTTTGTCCTAATGATAATTAAAAAAAACTGTAACGACTGCTCCATGCTAGATCAAGAACTGACAGCTGATTGATGTTAGGGAGATGTAAAACTGATGTGACAAGAAGAAGTAAGAAGAAGTTTTGAGTCTGAGCCACAGCAGCTCATCGGTTGTATCAGATCCCAGCAGCCAGCCTGCATTCTCCCATATGCATCGCAGAGCCTTGGCCGCCCCGACCCTGTTTCAGGTTCACTGCTTTTCATTCGTAGGACAACCTCTGACAGACACTGACCAGTGCAGATGGGGAACACCCTACCAGAGCTGCAGGTTTATTGATCCTCTGGCCCATTCAGTTATTGATATTGACAGCAGCTTCTTAATTTCATGTGTTTTTATTCATTTTAAAGAATAAAATCAATTTCTTATTTTTTTAAGGAACACTTTGAGTATAAAACTTTTTTTTTAAATATTTGAGCCTTGTAAAATGGGTATTATCTTCCGATCCCAAGCCAGTTCTGCTCAATGACCCCTGAGTCATGTGTGAAATGTGTCTGCATGTGTACTTGGAAATAATTACCAATGGTGCACTAGAAAACAAAAAAACTACAGACAGATGATGCACACACACACACACACACACACACGCTCACACACACACACACACACACACACACACACACACACACACACACACACACACACACACACACACACACCATTAGTGTGTGCCTAAATACCTGTCAGCTTAAATAAATTAAAGGTTAACGTGACAATAACATCAAATAACCCGACTCCAGTACGTTTGCTGAACAGCAATTTGCCATTGAGTTGTTGAATCGTCTTCAGCATTGCTGTGCTGTTTCTTGACCACTACAAAAACACTCGCATTACAGATTGCAGCGCAACAATCTGTTACACAGTCAGAGTTAATGAAGCAAATTAATTAGGCAGCAGGGAATGGGTACTGCTCATTCCACTGAGCAGAAATGTAGAAAACACAAAGAAAGCTGGTGATCAGATGAATTTCTATTCAGGTGATGGTTGTTTCAGCACATAACACACACACACACACACACACACACACACACACACACACACACACACACACACACACACACACACACACACACACACACCACACATATGGGTGCACAAAGATGCCTCAACAACAGCTGACCTGACACGCCTGTTTGAAAAAGGTCAATCAATAACCTCCCAGAGCAGAGCAGTGAATAGAAGGAAGAGTCTGGTCTGTTATGGCTGAACAGGGCAGCAGCTTTCAGCCAAAAGGAAACGGCTCACTGCTGCACGCTCAGAGACAGGCGCATATCTGTGTGTGTCTGGAAGGGATGTCCGTGTGTACCGCTATGTGTTTTCAGTAAATGGAACAAGCTTTTCAAAGTGTTTGTCGTCCTTGGCCTCTGTTTGCTCTGGAGTGTTTTCTTGCATCTGTCTGGCTTTGGATGTATTTGTGCACCAGCATCCCGGCTTTGCTGTGTGTATTCATTGGTTTGGTGAGCTAAAACTCATCTAACACATGAACAAGAGGAACTGTGTTGCTCCATTCATCACATTTTGAATCCTTGAAGACTGCCTCTGGTCTGTAATCTGCAATGAAGTTTATAAAGCAGAAGCCTCTCCTTAAAGCAGACCTCAGCTGGCTGCATCCTGCACCACACACAAGTACAGTTTAACTGCATTATCTACAGAATGTTATCGAATTGTCACTGAGCACCGTCCACTTTATCAAGAACATTTCAGTCTTTCCTGTCTCCGCTGAGGAGAACAGAGCGACCCATCAACTTCACATTATATGCAAGGACAAAACTGATGCACGTGCCAAGGTTGATTATTGCAGTTATCCAGCAGGATAAATAGAACATGAGCAGAATGCTAATACTTCCATCTGTAAAACATTTGATACCCTGTGTCTGTAACTCATATCACTTCAGTTCATCAGAGTTCTGCCCAGTGGAACTGTCCCTCAAGGCTTTTTGACTGTAAAAGATGGAGCTGTAAAGAGGACATTTTATGGACTTCCATCTCCAATTCACCCTTTAATCTCAATTTCACATTTTTTTTGAAGGATGCAAAACGTTAATGCAAAAACAAAAACAACAACAACAACAACAACAAAAATCAAATCACAAAGAGAAAAATTCAGTTTGAAACTGTTGCTTGAAGAAGCACACATCTTCTATAAATGTCTTTTCTCTCAGTGTAACCTTAAAAGCAAACTTACAGATATAAAACTTTGCCATTTTTAGCTCATATTGCTTACTTGAGTGTGAGTGTCAACACAGTAAAGCTCTGAAGGCGGGTTAACTTCTGGTTAACTACTAGTTCAAACACATTTCTCAAGACTTCAAAGGTTTTGCACTGGTTATTGCCCATTTGATGTCATATGATCAAATGTTTAGATATTTTCCAACATGGTATTTAAAAAATATGACATTGTATAGTGTTTTCCATTGAGTTTGCTAACCATTCGATGGGCCTAATATTGATAATGTTGATTATATATTACACCTGTACCATTTTCCTCAACATTTCCTTTGCTTTTGCATCTCTTCCAGATTTGCTTTCTGGGGTTTCAACACGTTTATGTGCAACACCACAGAAAAAGAGGTTCTGCTATGCATAGAGCTGCACTGTACACTCCTCCACTAATGCAAACAGTCTGAGTCAAGACTTTAAATCAATTTACCCATTTATTATTGAATTATTGTTCTATTTTTTGCTGCAGACACTGCTAATTGAAACTCTCTGCAATTCATTCACTTAATCTCTGGCAAACGGGACCCAAAATATGACCTGCATGTTCCTCTCCATCACATGTCGTTCTCCCCTGAAACACGTTTCACTGCTTAATACTCAATGGATGACTGGAGACAGCCGCGTGTGATCACATTTTCTGTATGTTTCCACCAAAGTGAAACAGATGCCACCGTTTTAGAGACGCCTTTTGCTTAACACTGTTTGACACACTGATGTAGCACAATTGCTGCCATGTAACTGCCAGGATCATGTAATTATCTCGCAGCAAAGTATTTCTATTCGTGTGCAAAAGCATGACTTCAGAATGTATGTGATCCAACAGCTCCCATGTGCTTCAACCTTTGCAGTGGAGTGTGCATAAAGGGAAATGCACCCATTCAGAAGGAGGAAAGGATGGCAGATTCTTCCTAATAGCTCTGCTGTAATGACCCTGGCATCTGCCCGGTATTGTACCGCCTCCAAAACATTACTGGAGCGACTTGGCCATCACTCAGCCCCGCCACCACAGAGAATTTTTAACGCTGTGATAAGGCAACCTCCGGGCTTAAAAGATCACAACAAGCTAATTCAGTCCTTTCAATGCTTATTTGGCTTCAGGCTTTGAGAATCGTCAGTGCCTTTCAAGCCATTAACAAATCCTCCTGAGTCATCCTTGGCTTTTTACCTCTGACAGTGATGGCAGCGCAATATGGCTCCACATCTCTCTCAGCCGCAGTGGCGATCCTGCCCATCAGACCATTTAGCACCTCGCTGGGCTCACTAATGCAACCACAACACATTCTGAGATTAACAACAAAGATGATTTGAGTCCTGGAAAATGGTGTACAACAGTGGGTTACTTCATAGCTAAATAAATATTTTTCAGTACCATTTAATTTAGTAAAAATCATTAAAAAGAAAAAAGAAAAACTTGTAGGGGCTAAGTTTGAGAAATCTCTGCTTTTCAGAGTCTGCTGCAACTGTATGGTATGAATGTCAATGGGTTCAGACAAACATGCTACTTGAAGAGATCAGCTTTGACTCTTGGAAAGCTGTGATGTGCAATATCCTAATCATCTCTCTTCAATGTTCTAATAATTACTGAATATGAATGACACACAATGTTTATAATCAGGCTAAAACATTAAAGACATACTCACCTGGCTAAGCCTCGGACACTACTTTTTCTTCTCTTCACCCTAGTTTTATATTTTAATATCCTATCAAAGTGTGTTTATTTCCACCTGTTAGGAGGACTTTAAAACTAAAATCCACTTTCATGAGAATAGAGATTTCCCAGCTGCCACTGGGAGTACCTGGTGTGGTGGCAGGTTACACGTAGACAGATTGAAATATTACTGCCAGCCGAATTACCTAACAGAAGGTCTGACATATTATATAATGAGCAACATTGAGATTTCAACCAGCCATCTCACCAACTATCTTATGACAACAGTTTTGTATAGTTTTATCTTATTATCGCTGCAAATTCTTTGTTCAATATAATGTATTTCATGCTGCTTACAAACTCCCTGACCAGAGCACAAAGACAAATGTCCCTTGGGGGACACTATAGTTACAGCTCTAACAAGAATAAATGAAAAATACAGTAACTCAAAATTCCATATTTCATAGTATGTTTTCCTTTAAAAGAGGCTGTAACTATCACAAATAAAATGTGAACATTACATAATGTAAACATATCGCATGAGTGTAGAAATAACTGAATAAAGGTTGATGACTGTGTTTTATATCTGATGGGCTTATATGATGGAATCAACTGAACAATGTAAAATAATTAACATTTTTTGATAGAGCTCTCAAGCATTTGCTCTAGAAAAAAAAAAAATCTAACATATAATGTAATTTATTCACTACCAAACAGAAAAAACAAACAAACAAAAAAAAAACAGCCAAACACTAAACTCGAAATGCGTGCACTCTGAAACATCTATTTGTGATATGACTCTGCGACCTTTAAAGCCGACACTGGTAGTCAAGATTCCTACGGCGCTAATGTGCAGATCCAGTCCGCTAACCAGCTGATAGCCACATCCTCCACCAGCCAACAGGATTCCAGTTCACCGCTCTGCCTCCTGACCCCGCGGCCCCTGGCCTGTGATCACCTGCCAAGACTGTTTCCAGCAAAGCCAGGCGGAGGTGAGAGACTGACCAGACTGGTGTGATTCCTCCCCCTGCCGCGCTTTTATTATTAACCTGATCTTATGACAGAGATACAGGGGAACACATGCATAATCACACACGCACTTCGAGGGAAACACATGCTGACTTTCCTCTCTGCCATCAAGCATTTGCTGAGAGGAAGACATGAGCAAAACCGGCCAATAACACGGAGTGGGTGTCTTCATGAACAAGAAGCCGTGAGAGGAAAAACTTACAGTTTTGTTAAAGATAAACTTACAGGTTCACACTGCTTGTGTGAGTGCACACATGTGTGAACTTTTTCTACTCTTTCAAATTTTCCGGAAGTCTGACGGAGCCACCCACTGCTCAGGGCCCCAGCGGATGACTTCTTATTGTGGGTTTGGAGCCCCAGAGCAATTAGATGAGTTTATGGTAAGCGCTAAGAAGCGGAGAACCTTGTCATTCTGTCAGAGCTGATTTCCCCTTAGCTGCAAATGCCGACCTCTCGGGGCTGCCAAGGGTGGACGTGGGCCACAGGGGTGATGTTTAACAAAAAATAGAAAGATTTGAAGGAAGTGGAAGAATTTTTAAACCCTGCAGTGAATTAGCTTTTACTTCCTGTAACTGCAGTTTGTTGCGAAGTGATCTGAGCCAAAACATGCTTGCTGGAGGCGATTGTATTTGATGCCTTCCCGCGGTAAGGACGGACCGGTGGGGACTTGCAGGGTTGGGATGTATCTATAGATAAACCCACAGATTCTCAGCTGAATTCTCTTGCATGCTTCAAATGAATAAAACCTACTCTGAGATCAAAACTTTTTTTGCATTCATACAGAGGACAGCAGGTATTTTGACTAGAAATGGGTCAGCTGCAAAAAACTCTGAGGCTCCTGTCATATTTACTGAGCTACTGAGTCTTTCATCATACAACCAAAATGCTGTGGGAGGTTGTAGGTATTCATAGGCCACAGAGGGAGTCTGTATAAACATCCAGCAGCTTCAAAAGATACCAACAGAGGCAACAAGGGATCAAACAATGGCACAGCTTTTGACCACAGACTGACACGGGGGTGAAATTCTAAAAATTTTTTCCACAAGCAACATAAAAACATTATAAACAGTCAGAGCAATAGCATAGCATTCTCTGCATGAATGAAAAAAAAAAATCTGTGCACCTCCCCATGCAGTCCCCAGAGCATTTCCCAACACTGTTGATGTCTTTTTTTCCAAGTGCAGTGCCAACAAAATACTTCATCTGCTCCACCTCAGAGGCCTGTGTATCCTCCTGAACCTCTCCACGAGATTCACCTCTTTACCAAAGTATTTGCTGGAAAACTAAATAAACACAGTTACACAATGGAAAGGGGGTCTTATATAACCAACACCAGCCACGCCATGGCCCAAATGTAACAATTTTCACGGCCCTGAACCTGAATATCTCTCCCCCACCCCGCCCCCCTGTGCACACACATACGCATGCGTACATACACACACATACTATCCACAAAAACCAGCCTGCCATGTAGCATGTACTGTTTTCTCTCTCTATCTACCAGGATTAGTGAATGATCCCTAGAAAAACAGCAGTAGGTGAGCAGCCCCCTGTAAGCTGGGGGAAAGGGGGCAAATGTTGCTGATGATAACATAACAGATGGAGGAGGCGCGGAGGGCCTCCCAAAAAGTGAAATTATCAGGGTTATTGTGAGATGTCCCGTATTTGTTTAACATTATGGGATTTATGAAAAGTGCCTGTGGCCATATTTATCTTTTCACTCAGTATTGTGTTTTCTCTCCACAGCACGTTATATTAGAACAGATGAGAAACGCAGTCTGCTGTCAGAATACAAGTATTATACATTTATAATTGGTCTCTGAGGGAAATTGTTTTAAAATGTGTAAATAAAGCAAAATGTCAAGGAAACATACCAATTCAGCTACATTTTTCAGTTGAGGTAGAAGATCATAACAGAAGCCTGACATGAATGGGACATATGGACAGTTTGATGGATAAAAGTACAAACCAATGAAAAATCTATTGATAATGTAAAAACACATACAGACTGTTGACGACTGCAGTTTGTGTTTACAGCAGATCATTTGTCTCGTCTCCAAATAAGAGAAATGAAATGGTTTGAATGTTACATGCTTCAGTGATTCGTGCTCATCGAATCATGCAAGGCGATATTGATCATTCTGGAAATTGAAAATAAAAGTATGTGGACGCTTGATGTGGTGTCGGAGGCCCACATGAATGAAGGCCGCAAAATTAAAAGCAACATATGTGAACAAGTGTTTTGCAAGACATCGTAACCGAACTTTCTAAAACAAGCTGAATTAAAACGCTCTTGAATGCTTCATCCTCATCTTCTTCTTTGTGCACCTACAGTCCCTGTGCTGCCGCAATCAATGTCCAATTAATTTATCTGTTCATCCAACCACACGTCTAGCATCATGAAGGATATCTTTGGAAAAATAGCATTGTTTTTACATACATTTAAAAAAGTAAAACAATACAGCAAGTTTCAAAACTGAGAAGGTTCAACCTGCAAAACATTTGGCCTGACTCCCTTAATGAATCGATTTTTTTTTTTTCTTTTTCAGATGAATGCATAAATGAATCCTTTCAGCACTGATACATTTCTGCTGCCTCTGCAGATGCTCTGTGCGTGACTGAGGAGAAAAGCTTGCAGAGAAGAAGTGTGTGTTTTCAGTATGATCCTTGGCGTGAGAACAGACTGAGAGCGGACATCACACCACACTGTGACAGCCGAGTGCAGACAGGGGAGGCAACACACACCTCCCTGCCCAGCCCCGCTACCTGCCCTGCCCCTCTGGCACCTCTCTCTCTCTCTCACACACACACACACACACACACACACACACACACACACACACACACACACACACACACACACAAACACACACACACACACGCACACACACTTTGGAAAATAAATGTGTTCACAAAAGATGATTTCTCTAAGTGGTCCAGGGCAGGTGTAGTGGATTTCATTAGAGAATAACATCTGATCTTGATTTACTGTGACCTTTGGCCTTGCCTCTGATCTCCAGTGACTTCTTGAGATGGTCGGAATCATTTTCTCATATTGTGTCCTGGAGGTGGTGGAACCTTCAATATCCATCCATCTGGACTACTTGAAAAAAACACACCTCACAGGGAGAACATGCAAACTGCAGATGCAGGGCTCCTCAGCCTGAACATTCTCGTTTTGAGGCTGAGTGCGAACCACGACACACCAGTGGAGCCCAGACCTCCAATGTTGAGGTGACATGAGGCTTAATGCCCAACTGGAGCCAAAGTGCTTCACAGATGAATTATCTAAGACTCTGGAGGATTTGGCGCCTCAGTAACACTCGTTTCATTTCCAGCAATGTAACAGATCTGCTACCAGTTAACCTGAATGGTTGCTACACGCTCTGTGGCCTTTAGACCCTTCTGTATCTCCTGCCCCAGTTTTTATTTAGATGTAGGTTAAATGTGAGCCAATTTGTTTATGATATGATAAGCGAGGCTTTCGCTTTAATCACCTGGATACAAACAGCAATCCGAAGCCACTTTCAATACTTCATTAAAACAAATATGCTTAAGAAATCTGATGTCTTAACATATGTACAAAATCAACTACACTACTCAATTTCAGGGTGCTGCTAGTGTTGATGTGTTCAATAAATTGAAGAAACAGAAGTAATGTCAGGTCTCTGTTCTTGCACGTCTCACACACAGAAACCTAAAATAGAGATCAAGTAATTACTGAAAGTGTTTTAATGTCTAGCATCTTTAATGATACATGGCTCACGACTGGATTGGCTGAGAACGTTTCTTTACGGTGGACATTGATGATAAGTGACTCTATTGTCTCTCCATGAAATCCCTGCACACCTGAAAGGTGTAAAATTGCAGACGGAAGTTTAGCTCGTCATGCAACTGATGCAACTGAGACGTACCGTGGTGCTCACGCACAAACTACATCTCGGTGCCAACGATGCAACAGATGAGCTCTTCTCTTGTGGCCTCCGGCCTCCTTCTGACACATCGAGAACATTTTGGCACCCAGTCGACAAAAGAGTCTTCTGACTCACCCTCATGTGGAAACTCGACCCTGAAGTCTCGCCTCCTCGTTCTGACAATGAATGGACTTGCATACACATAGTAATCACATCTGTGTGACGCACACAGTCACAGGAATCTATACAGATGATCAGACAGTGGGATGAAGATCTGCTCCAGAGCTGCAGACGTGAAAGGAGAAAGATACTGATTCCTTAAATTAGGCTCAACATCTGTTTACAAGTGAAGAACATAAAGAAATAATGTTGATGGACTGCCTTTGTTTAATTTGTGATAACAACAGAGTTCTATTCCATGAATCTTATGGCATAGATTGGTCATGTTTCTTAATTTGTTCACATTTTGTAATATTAGGAAAATTAAGGTTGATAAACAGCAATCGAAACTACTTCCTCATATTGTTTTCCACAGTGTGAACTTTTCTAATAGAAATTTTCTTTTTTAGCAATGATTGCACTATAATAGCTGAAAAATGAAAGCTGCTCTACTACAAAATAACTGTTATGCGAAGACAAGCTGACCTTTCTGAGACAAACATCCATGGTTAGTATGTTGTAAAATCTTAAACATTTTCAAGTCATTGTTATAGTTAAAATTATCATTATAATTTTTTATATTTTTCATCTTTTAACAGCCTGGAACATTTTGTTGTAGAGTTATAATTTCATCAATAAAATATAAAATCCAATCTTCCTATATCAAAAAATATAAATAAAAGCCTATATACTGACTTGGAATTTTGAAGCTTATTATGTTTATTCAACAAAGAGATTAAAATGAGGCCACAATTTGTCGCTGTTACTTTTATGGAAGACTACTAAACCTCTTAAAAACCTGTGAGATCAGCTTGTTTCGAGTAACAGGCCTTCTTTACATTCAGTTTGAAAAAAATAATAGAGCAGAAAAGATGATGTTCACTTTTTATATTTCCAGACCGTTAAGGTTGAGGACGGCATTTCAGGGGAAGCACTGAGGTCTTACTCAAAGACACACACAGTTAAAAGCTCAGTTCGCAGACATGTGAGCCATTTGATAATGGAAATAATTTTGAGCTATTATTCAAGCTCACACCAACTGAGAGCTTTAGTTCAAAGAGTAAGGATGACATGTTGCATAATGAATGCTACCTCGATAAATCTTCTGAATCACTTGGTACTTAGCGTGACCTCTGTTAATCCCACTTACTCCAAACTGTTCACCGAATGAGGCGTGTAATGTAATATCTCCTATGGGAAATATAATCTGTGCATCACCGTGCACGGAGACATGAAAATGAATCAGACGAAGGGAAAACAGCTGAGATTCTCTCATTGGTTTGGCCAAAATTCACCAACTGTTAATTTCAATTTGAGAGCGTCCCGAGCTGCAGCGTAATTTAAATCCCTGCTGCTGACTAACGACGTCAGTCAGACTGAATAATGGAGTACAAAGAAAATAATGCCAACTCAGAGTGCACTGTTCTGGGGCCAGCGCAGCACCTGAGATACATCACTTTCATCAAAGAGCCTTTCCAAAGAGGCTGGGAGCAGCAGGACGTTAATCCAGAAACAGACATAATGATGTGAAGGGGGCATGCATCTGTGACACCGTAATGATGAAATATTATCTGTTTCTGATTCTGGAACACGTAAAAGCATACAGAGAGGGATCCTTTTTCATGTTTGAGATAGAATCCTTATAAATCTGAAGTAAACTCCAAGTTTGTAGGTTTTAAATATGACGTGAGTAAATGTGCATCTGTCAATGAAAACATTTGATGGGGTAAAAAATGGGATAGGCTATTCCGTGCAGACACGGTGGCTCGTGCAAAAGCTGCTTTATGAGAGACGCTCACTGAGGCTTTGAGATAACATGGTTCTGCCCGATTTATAGCAGCTCTGTTACTGTTTTACTAAACTCCTGCTTACCTGGAGGAAAAATCCTAAAGTAACTCTTCCTTACAGTAACATGAAAGCAGTCAGACAGCTAAGCAGCCTTACATTTAGTCTTTATCAACAGTACCAGTGAAACATTGGGAGTCTTAAATAACATTGGATTGGACCTGCCTGTAGCCTGTCAGTTTCCAGAGTAAGCAGTTTAGGTGAGCTAACTAGTGAAGCAATTCTAAAAAGTTTCAACCAGTCACTGTAAACACTACTTTTGAATCACTGCATACCACTGTGGTTAAACTCAGTGAGTTTCTCATATTCCTTGTCCACCATTTGCGTGAAGACGACTCATACTGTGACTGTTTGAAAGAGTGCGAAGGGTTAGGCTATTTTAAGACGTGGTTTGAAACGGATGTCGGAATCTCAGCGGTGTATCATGTGTCAGGGGTCGGGTTCATCACTGACTTATTCTTTACATGTAAATACCATCGCACCCGCCTCTGAGTAATGTGAGGCAAAGGGGCGAGGAGTTTGTAATTTGCTCTGTGTGTTCAGGTCAGCGCTCTCCACGTGGAAAGCCTACTGTCACGGTAGGGCTTGAAGAACTTTTTCACATTCTCCAAGATGATATTAAACTTGTTTTATTTCCCCTTTGTTTTTACTATCATGACATAATTGGTTGGGGTTGATATTTCACCACTTATTTCACTCTGGCTGTAGCTGAAAGCAGCCAGGACTACTGCACAGTTTCACACAGACACAGGGTGCCAGAACCCAAACAGTTTCAACCATGTTCTTTCAACACAGCGCCGAGCCTAGCTTTCGCGACACGTCTGCATACTCACTGCCTGATCGTGTGCAGAATACGATTATTTCAGCTAGCATGAGCTCATTGGAAAGAAGAGTATTTAAGTAAGCAGTCTGATGGAGGGCGCCTTTGATGTTCAGACAGTTTAAACTGCAAACTGGGGGAAAAACACCATCACGTCACCGTCCTGGTGATAATTACAAGCAGGATATGAAAAGCATTTTGACAGGCTCACACCTGTAGACCCACTGTGGAGGCGCGGCACATTTCATCGGCCGAGATACATTTCAGGCCACTTGAATAGACGATGCGCAGTCATCCTCGTCAAACGGTTAATTATCTGTCTGCATGCGAACAGACAGTTACTGCTACAACCGATGATTATTTCACATTATCAGTCAATCTGCTGTCTGAAAATTATTTATTTTTGTCTGATTCAATAGCCAAAAGGACGTTTTTAGACACACTTGCTGTTTGGCTGTGTGAAAGCTAATTATGTTTTCAAGCAAAATATTCATAAATAACCACTCCAGAATTTCCATGAAATTTCGTACACACGCTTGAGTGTGTGGAAGCAGCTTTGGAGCTTTTTACCACATATGCGGCAAAATAGTTGCTTAAATAATTAATGAACTGACTGTTAGAAACAAAATTCATCCATTCAAATTTTTATACCTTGAAGTCATTCGGCGCCGGAAATAAATCCAGTATTTGAACAATTTTGGAACTAGGTAGGGTACAACCTGGACAGATCGTTAGTCCATCACAGAGACAGACACACACCATCGCATTCACATCCACAACTATTTAGTGAGTCACAAATCAATCTGAATAAACCACGGTGCAGCAGAAACACAATCTTCTTGTTCCAAATTTCCTCTAAAGCTACAATAAAACCAGCACTTTTTTTTTTTTTTTTTTTACCTGGATACTGCCACATCTGCGGATATTCATCCTCACACTGATTCTGTGTCAACTGTTATCCAGGCATCAATTTCTTCTACTTCTTTTCCTCATTTCAATAAAGCTATAACATCAGGAAGCCAATCCCACCGGATAAGAGACAAAACACAAAAAGCCAAAACAGATTGTGGACAGGTTTCCAGTAATACACGTAAAAGCAAATAATTACACAAAAACCAAATGTGCTTGTGTTTGGGTTGTAGGAAACGGTCTGAGTACTCAAAAGAAACATGAACCTTACCGAAGAAATGCCCCATGTTTGTTTTTGCTGTGAGGTGAGCACGACAATGGCATTACTGTGTCATGTGGTAATGCTCAGCAATATTTGTAAAACAGTATTTCTGCTTCACAACCCAAGTATTTGTATATGGGTATGTGGCTCATGGCGCTGCCTGCCTGCTGTAAAGGAACTGTGAACAATTCAATGATAACAACAATTTGCTCATGATTTATGAACTTTTGGCCTGTTACACAACAAGGTTGCAACAAACTATTTGACTCGTTGCTGGTTCCAATCTCCTTTCCAGTGCCTTTCTCATGAGGCTGTAAAAGTGAAGAGCAAAAAGTGACAAAAATACATGTATATATACACATATATAAAATGGTCTGAATATTCAATTAATAACAAAGAATGGGATTTCTACATTTGTGGAGATAAAATAACAAGATAATTCACTCATTTAAAAAAAAAACTGCTGTTATGAGACACTGTGAATCCATAGATTTCAGGAACGGTGGAGAACCGGGTTTGGTTTGGAAAACAAGCTTTGACTGGCAGGTGATCTCTGTCAGCTCCAGCATCGATACATCAGCTGGGAAAATAATGTAAATCACAGCAGGGTCTTATCAGTAAACACTTCAATGTTCTCCAATGCAAGGCAGGAGCAACAGGAGCTCCTACACCTCTTCTCTCTCTCTCTCTCTCACGCACACACACACACACACACAAATTCTTTTGACCAACAGAGGTGGTGAAATCAAAAATCCCGCCGACAGATGCTGAGATCAAGTGAAAGCTATAAACTGTTGCTATTCGGTGTCAGCAGAGAAAACTTTTAACCACAACTGTGGGCTGGACTGACAGGAAAGATTGATGGCTACTTGCCTGCAAGACTTAAGTATTCCTTTTGGCTCGACATCACCAGCAATCAATGAAGCTGATGTTGACAGTTTGTATCTCTCGGGGAGTGTGTTATCTTTGAAGAGGGAAACAAGAGGGAGGAGGTGAGAGTGAGAAGTAAAAGAGTGACGGAAGGAGAAAGTAGACAGAAAGATTTTAAGAGACTGTTGAGATTTATATCAGCTGTTCTGACAGATTTCTGAGGTTTCTAAAGGGTGTAGCAGAATGTGGCAGAGGCAATCACGGTATTACAAGTGAAATATCTGCTTGGTTACGGATAAGCCACTACTGGGAACAAGAAAATATCTTTCTGGAGTTAGTACTCTTGAATGCGGCTGGTGCATAATCTGTCAGATTCCAGATTTCCTGAGAGAATATGAATAAAACCTATACACCAAAACCAACTAGAAACTTAAAAGTACTCCTACCTATTTGTGTAACCATGAGAATTTATTTTTATATTATGAAACATTTCTGAGAAAACATGAAACCTTAAAAAAAAGTCAGTATTTTTCTTCAAGTGTGATCTTAGCCAGTGGCTTTACGGCTGTATGCTTGTTGCTGTCTGTCTCGGTGCCCTTCATCCTTTTCCTTAATCTTAACTGGAATAGCGGAGAGCCTCCACCTCTGAGCCTGGCTCTGCAAAGGTTTCTTCCTGTTAAAAGGGAGTTCTTCCTATCCACCATCACTTATGCTTGTTCATATGGAACTGCAAGGTTTTCTTTAGTAAAAGTGTTTGCAGATGACTGCACTGCATTTGGTGCAATAGAATTTAATTGAATGGAATTAAGTAGAAGTGCAAAACAGAGTTGATGTACTGATTCTCACCACTTGAGGTCAAAGATCAACAAGTGAGCTGCTGTTGATTCACTTACGTTGAAATTTGTCAGTTTTTGCAGAAGAATTCCAAGTTTAATGTTACCAGACAAATTAACAAAGCCCAGGAAGTTCTACCAGATCAACAATGTAAACTTTATTATTTTAATGTGGCAAAACCTACATTTCTTTCTGCCGACATACAGAACTGTGTTAAACAGGGAAAAGGTCCACACAAGAGAGATTAAGGACTGGACTGAGGAGGCTGTACATTGCCTACAAGGATGCTATGATTGCACTGACTGGGATACGTTCAAAGAAGCCTGTGGCGAGGATCTTGATGAACTTGCCGACGTCATTTGTTCATATGCCGCCTTTTGCAGAGACATGATCATTCCCTGCAGTAAAAGTGTTTCCAAATAACAAGCCATGGATCACCAAGTCGGTTAAGGCTTGTATACAGGCTAAGAGACTGGCCTTTAAACAAGGAGCAGCCTCCGAGCGGCACACAGCCACTAAGGAGGTGAAAATAGGGATGATAAAAGCAAAGCAGGACTACAAACAGAAGCTGGAGAACAAGATGACTACGAACAATCTTGGATCTGCTTGGTCAAGCATGAAAGCCATTGTAGGCCTCCAACACTCCAAAACCAGTGGTATCATCTCTATAGATGGTTTTCAGTCAGACTTTGAATTTGCAAATGCACTGGACTGTTTTTACACACGTTTTGATGCCTTTGATTTTAGTCAGGAAATACAGGAAGTGAGTCATGAAGTAAGTGACGATCAGCACTTTTTTATTTGCTTGAAGGATGTTGAAAAATCCTTCTGTTACCTCAAACCAAACTGGTCCTGATAACATCTGCGGCCGCTTGTTGAAATCTTGTGCAAAGGAACTGAGCTCTATTTTTCAGCACATTTTTAATCAGTCTCAGCTTCACCCACAATTCCTGTACACCAAACAGTTACAGAGGGTAGCTAACTCTTAGCGGTGAACTTCAGCTGCTTCCTTCAGGTCGGAGGTTCAGGGTACCCGCCTGGAAAACTAAACTTTATAAAAACAGCTTTGTACCAGCGGCAATTTGTGCTTTAAACAAATGAGAGGACCTGAGATATGACTAATATAGTTACTTCTTGAACTGTTCCTCTCATCTTAATCTCATGGATGGCACATTCTTATCTAGCGGGGGTCTGACATATTTTCAGCCATTTTTATCTATTATTTATTTATGCTTTTACTTAGGGGCTATCTCGTAGCACTGTCGTCACTTTGTCTCGTCTTGTGTTGTTTTTAGGTGTGTTATGAAATGGGAAAGCTCACTCACTGTAAACTGAATTTACCTAAGGGTACAATAAATACTTTTGAATCTTTGAATCTTGAATCTTTTAAAAACACAGTTGTGACTTGTGGCATTTTACTCAGGTTTAGAGTGATTTAATTTATTCCATTGACAAAATTTTAACAAAATAGGGTTGTCAATTTTTTTAACGTGTGTGTGATTCCAAATGAAGTTTTTCACCCCAAATCTTAAGTGAAAAAAGGGCGTTTGTCTCCACTCACGCTGCACCCGTTCTGACCTCGGCGAGACTTTTCTCAGCACCGCCATGCCTGGCCCACTTCCTGTGTCTTCCACTGCTCCGTCTCACGTACCAAACCAGACATTCACACACCCACGGTGACGGCTGAGCGTGACCGGGTCATCCTGTGAAGCTGAGAGGAGTTCCTGTTCGCGAGTCTCCTGCAGCTGTCTCGCAGGCCGGCACTGCACCGCGCTGGAGGGGATGTGGTGGGTGAACCCGGGGCCAAAAGGGGGCAGAGTCCAAGGTGATGGCGGGACGGACGGAGAGGCGGAGTGGCGGGTGGGAAGTGGGGGTCTGTCTGCACTTCTGTCCAGACGCACGAGAGGCAAAGCATTGGCACGTGCGTGCCGATAGATGGGGAACATATTGTGATGGCGTGAAAACAAGCAGAAAACATTGGAGTAATTTCATGTCCTCCTGAAAACAAAGCAAATTGAGTGTATAACTGCAAACTCATGCAAGAAGTGGTCGATTTCCAGATGAGATTTAATGAGATTGTTTCTACCATCAATACTTATGTAATATAAAATCGGAAACTTGATAAACAAATCAAGCACTGGTGCAATCACCAAAAAAACACCATAAATAGTTACATAACAGCTGCTTATAAAGCAATACATGAGTAGCTAAATAAATACTAGGGTGGCATTAGGGTGAGACACCATGCGGTAATGACTGTGAGGATCAATAGATAGGTAGACACACACACACACACACACACACACACACACACACACACACACACACACACACACACACACACACACACACACACACACACACACACACAGACTACACAGTACTACTGCAGTTGTCATAAACTTTAACTACTGAGTCAGTAGTTAAAGTTTTATGACAACTGCATGATTTAACCAGAGATTATCTTAAATACTAAATCTACCAAATAGATTTTAAGAGCTTGACATATGAGAGTAACATTTAGCAAAACCACAAACTAAATCCCAGATGTTTGTCTGAACTTTGATTTGATTTACTGCACTTTGCTTCTCTGAGAAAGGTTCTCTTTTCAAAGTGACTCTGAAAACATTAATAAACTTATAAATAAAGATGCTGGAAAGATTACAAGTGCAAACGAATGAACTATATAGATTTGTCATTTATTGGTGTGTTGAGGTGAGATCCTGAGACTACAGTCTAATTCAGGCACTTGTTCGCAAACAACCTCTTGGTTGTTGGATTTACTGATGCATTCCTGTCACATCCTGCTGTTTGCCTCATTCTTACATCTTGAACTGTCACAAAGTTTTCTGGGAAGGAGGGTATAAGTCTTCTGTGCTCCTGGAACAGGACTTAAGTGGCAGCGTTCGTCCCTTTTCAATTATACTTCACCAAAGAAGCAATCAAGAGTTCAGTCAATCTAAAGTAAATACTTTCTTCTGAAAAGTGTTGAGTCAATACTTTGGAACACGTGGTGTAATGCAGTGATGACTTCTTGCTCTACTGGCTATATCATTTTTTATTTTCTGCTTTAATGTTTGTTATCGAGCATAATTCAGGTATGTGAAGGTCAGAGGAGAACTGCTGAGGTTCTCTCTGAAGTCACCAGAGGACGCCTGCTTCAGAGCTGGACTCTATTTTGGAATTTTGCTGGTTCTCAATGTGTTTTCAGGAGGAGTGCATTTTCATGCCAGCAAAAGACATTTCAACAGCATAGTAATTTACGATGATTATAATACTATCCCTGGAAATACAATCCATTTTTCCTGCACTGAAAGTAGGCTAACTTACACTGTCCAGTAATGGAGGGATGCATATTTTTTTGGTGAACCCATCCGCTGTCCTGATGAGTGAGCAATTTGTGAAAATCCTGATTGTCTAGAAGTTTTCGTCTGTGAATAATCTTACCAGACCTAATGCTTGGACGATATCCTCTTACACACAATGACTGAGAGACACAGAGGATGGGAGAGGCAGCAGCGCCGAGATGTTACGAATGAACATGCCAGACGGAGAGTCAGACAGACAAACAGTGAGCGGAAGGGCAGGTTAAATTTGGTAGGAATGTGGCAGACAGTTGGGGAAGGCACATTGACCCTATCCCACATGCTAGTGGCGTGTTCCAGGTGTCTCACTCCCCCCCTCCCTCCCCTCCCCGTTCGCACTCGGATGTCAGGTCCCCCTGAAGGAAACCAGGTCGGTTCCGTTAGGGAAGTCATATAAGAGCAGGGCCTGAGCCGAGGACTCAGCATCTGCTGGCCGTCTAGTCAAAATAAGACTTCTGTGCTGTCTGCTGTTAGCTCAGGAGTAGCTACGTGAGGCATGACCGGAAAGGGGCCCGCATGGACACATAAACTGCGAGGACTAAACCTAAATATTACGTCTATAAAAACATGACCTAAATATTAGGTCTGCGGAGCAAAATTTTCCATCCTGTCTCCAGACCTAAAGACATCTAAAACTTTTACAGTTGTTACGCCAGATTTTAGCACTTTTTAATGACCATTATTTTCCAGACTCTGTAAGCTGAACTTACAGTAAGTGGCTACAGTAGTATACCATTATAAGGCACAGTAAATATTAAGTGCACGCCGCATGACCATTGATGGCGGCTGGAGTCGTCACTATCGGAGCATTTCCAGGAAGTTCAGGAGTTTTCTCGTCGAGGTTTTGAACACACGGTGACTGAGCTGATAAACCCACTTTTAGCATTTGTTATGTGCTTCAGTCTTTTTTCTTTGGTTAAAAAAAAAAGAGAAAGAAGAATATCATAGATGGATTTTTCTTTATAGTTAATTAGCTTTGATTTCAGACTGAGCAGTTCACAGCATTTAAATAGGTAATACTTGAAAAAGAAAAGTCCTACAAAAGCCGTTACCGTGAGACAGATAAATCTCTATGAAACTGTTTTGCTTGTTGTGGTTTTCTGGACGGAATCAAAAAGGTTCCAGGAAAAATAGAAATACCGCACTTGGCCCAAACACAGAAGCACTTACAAAAAATGCTTTCAGCTTGACATACTGAACTCTGGGAAATTGTGATATAAGGCCCAAGCTTTTTAATCTGGGTTGATATTTTTTTGTATAAATTGTCCAAAGGTTTTAAGATTTGAACCAGCAAACGTAAATGACAATTTCATTATCTGTGAAACTCTGAATGCAAATATTTACTGCTATCAGATAGAGATTTCTGCTGTCACATGCAGCATCTGATAACCCTGACAGTCCCCCATATCCTGCAGGAGCATCTCTGTGAGACAGCAGCTCCATCCCTCTCCGATTCAGGAGGAGAAACCACATATCTGTAGAATATCATTTTCAATGTACTATAATTACAAGTTTGCTGAGCTATCACCACTGGTTAATACTGCAAAGGTTTTCCCAAGAACGTATGTGTCTTTAGGCCTTAATATCATGCAAGGCTGGATACTGCTGCAGGGCCATTTCTCTCCCAAGTGTGCAATCTTCATGCAAGTGCGTCCGAGGTTGTGTTGAACTTCTAATCAATCCGCTCGCATGACTGTGAGTAACATAACAGTTAAATTTCTGTTTGAGCAAACTAGAGGTTCTGGTGTAATGCTCCAACTCTAATGGCATGCAGCTGCACTTTTAATTTGCATGACAAACATTAATTTGCTGTGTTCATCTTAATACTGTTTTTATGTCAGAGCATTACTGTATTTTCAACTGTATCTCAGGCATAACATATTTATCAGATCACCAAAGAGCAAAGGAACTTGTGGAATGAGACCTGTAAGCTAGCACCCAACTTTGCTGAAGTGAATGGAAGGCGCACCAGACTGAATGTGATCGCTTTGCTATCCACCCTGTCTCAGACAATGAAAAACAGATATACTGTACAGAAAAGACTTTTTGGTGAAATTGTCTCTGTTCCCTTCGAATGTACAACCACAACAGTTTCGGATGCTGTTGTGAGGGCCGTTGGTTGTGGTTATCACTCTCACTGCGGAGTTTGTTGGCTGGAATTTGGTTACTTTTGATAAATTGGTGACTCCAATTTGCTCATATTTGTCTTATGAAATTATCTTTCCCACCTGGCATACAGAAATCACTATCGTATGATCATATCCACCCCCATAAACATCAATAATTATTTAAACGAATAGAAACTAATAGAACAGAATAGAATAGAATGCTTTATTAACGTCACTTACACTTCATCACCACCAGAGAAACTAAAGTGAACCTTAAACTGTCCCATTAAAAATGAACTTCTTTACCTGAGCTAACGATGAAAAACTATCAATAAAGTATGTAAGCAAGTAAAAACATGTGAGTTTTGATTGGCATGAGGAGTGCCAGCACTTCAAATCCTGAAATAGGGTTTCTCCACAGAGAAGCAATAACACTCTCCAAAACAGTCTTCAAGAAATTCAACAGTGAAATCATCTGTAAACCACACCACATCTGGCATACACTGACTTTTACCCTTGTGCCAAGCAAAAAAATGCACGAGGACCTTTTTAATCAGAGTTTGATTCCCTTCTATTCTGGTTTATAGATTAGTAACCTAATTGCTAAGTAAAGGTCAGAGGAAGCAAAGTCTGAGAACATCTGTTACTCTGCAACTGAGGGAAGACTGTCACTGTGCTTCTGGTGGGGGAAATGGCCCTAAACACATATCTCAATATTTTTTTCTCAAAATAGTGATATATAATATAAACTCAAGATGCTGTTTGCCTCGGTAACATTTCTACCACAAATACAATTCTGGTCATCAACAAACTGTAACACGTGGCACATTTATTAACCACCAGCTGCACAAAAATTAACACGTGAATTCTCCAGAAAAATGTTGAAAAAAGTGTCATGCATTGGATCAGACTAGTGAAATGACTGCTCAACAATGCACAAACATCCACTAATCCAAATGGTTTTTTTTTTGTGTGTGCAAATAATCAGAATGAAAGTATAACATATTCAAAATAAGCATGATTTTTAACACCATGACAATTTTAAAATTTGTATCTTGGTGCAAAACGCCTCTTTCAATCCTGCTGCAACGAAAAATGCCACAAAGACAGAGAACATGAAGGAAATGCTGGACTTATGCTCAAAACATGCTTTCTGCGTTCTCTGCAGATGGCGTTTCCCTCATCAGATGGATGAACTCACCAGTCTTACGCCAATTAAAAATCCATTACTTGCACAGAGCAATTGGTAGAGCCCACCCATCACCCAATAGTGCCAAACACCTCCTCTTAAGCTTAATCGAGACAATAAGCGGTGTGAGCGTGCAGGGAGGGGCGGGGCTGTGGACCTACTCACTCAACTTAGTCAACCTTGTTATTTCATTTGTTGATGTTGAAGATGGATGAAAAATCCCTCTGTTGCTCGGTACCGTCACCGTTGCATAAATTCATCAATCAACACTGAACTATGTGCAAGAAAAAAACTATCCGAAGAAAAACAAAACCTACCCAGTGAGGAAGAGAAAACTGTTCAAGACAAGATGCTATTATGAAACAGACTATTTTAGTCCTAATGTGGAGGAAAACACTTCATAGATAAGACTCCATAATGCTTTTGGAAAAACTATATTCATATATATATCAACTATTTTGAAATGTGGAAGTATAAGTGCTAGGGTTACGGAGGGCTGCCGGAGAGCTGCTGTCTCTCACTGTATTGCTCACCAGGCTGACTGCTGCTCCCTCTCACTCTCATAGTTTCAGAAACACCAATGGAAATTTCTGCAGTGACTCAGATTTTAGACTGATTCTTAAATTGTTGGAAGTTTAGCTGATGTGCCACTGCAATATTACAACAATACAAGCTATGGAAGAGTTAATCTCACAACTGTTTATTTGCCGTTAGCAATTTAAAAACCTTTTAACAGAAGTACCTATGAACAATATTCAGTTACTGTTTTTGATCAGCTTTCTTAACATTGTGTATTACCGTTAGATGAATTTAAAAGATATCTTAGAAAAACACAGATATTGATTAAAAAAACACTGCCTATGACAAAAAGAACTACAGTCACCTAGAAAATCACAGTAGTTGAAAATACTACAGTGCTTGCATATCAAAGCGTCTCTACTCTTTATTACCTGTCATAAAATTTAATGAAGCAGAATGTTTGTACTATGTGATGCCACCATACAAAGGGGCTTTATACAGCAATAAAACAAGTGCACTGAAGCATGAAGTCAAATCCAGAACTGTTGAACTATCAAGGCAGGAAATGCAATAATGCCTCATGATGCTAACTTAGAAATTATGTTCCTGACCACCTTTAAATTTGCTTTTTTTTGTTATTAACATTAATAAAACAACAAAACAAACAGATGAACTGAGTATTCATCTGAAAATAGCTATGACCTTTCTTGTTATGATTCTCAAGCAGTCCCATGAAAAGCAAGAAAGAACGTATGAACTGAACTGACTGCGTGCATCTCTGCAGAACGATCTCAGCTTAAAGCTCGTGTCCGAAGTTTTGAAAGAATGAGTTTTTTTAATCCAACGTCTCGAGGTTCCGCCCTCCCTCTGCTTTCATGAGCGACCAAGCCACACCCCTTGCCCACGCTCATCACCCGTAGGCTGAAAATGAGAGCCTCCGAGTCCTACAGCATCCAACACGTTTAGCTGTTTACGTTGGATGTTCAGCAGACAATGGATATATCCGAGGTAAGTGGGGCGGCTGCTGCGCAGTTAACTCACCTCTGCCTGGGCGAATAAATGATACATACATTGGAAACGAACGGAAACTCCGGACATGGGCTTTAACAGACTAATGTTTAATCTCAAGAAAAAAATTACCAAGACAAGATAATGTTCACTGGAATTTGTTTAGGCAGGCATTTCCCTCTCTACTAGAGCTACAGCCAAATAGAGATTCCAACAGCTCTTTTTGTTCTATTGTGTTGCTTGATGCAATCAGAACCACTGTCTATTCAGTTGATCCCTTTTATAGGGATCACTACAACAACCATGATAACTTGCCCAATAGACATGGTTAGTTATTAGTTATTAGTTATTACCCGATACCGTACCTGACTTGACCTAAAACCCCAAACCCAGACAGTCTGAGCTAAGAGTTTACCCAATGCTTCACTAGCGGGGTCACCTCAGGATTGAGTATAAACTTTTAGAAAGCATATTGTGTTTAAAAAAATTATGGTGTTACACTTAAAGAGTAGAGAGAGACGATATAAAACAACTCTCTAATCCCCCTCTCGTGGCCTTTATAAGATGATAGGATGAGCAGAAGCAAAGGGAAGATGGAAAAATCGATTTAAAAATCCTGAAGCATTCAAAATAGCAACAAACAACACAAGCGATTCGCCTCAGCTTAGATAAGCACACTCACGAATTCCCACATCAATTCTCAGGCAGCGGTGCACTCTTGCTTCCCACAGTCTTATCATAAATTGAGGGTTTTTTTTTTTTTTTTTTCCACCTTGGCAGTCCAAAGATCTTCACAAAGTCCAAGTGACCACAAGCAATAGCCATCCAGGTTACTGATAAGGTAACCACATCAAGATAAGAGAGTTGCAACACTGATGTCTGGATTACTCAAATTATCTGTCTTAAGAAGTTAGAAGGCCTTTCTTTACTCAAACCATCAGAACCGACTGAATGCTGAGACATACAGCCAAACAAATCAAACGAGCTGTAGATTCATAAATGAAACAGCTGAAAACAAGGTGTGTGTGTGTGTGTGTGTAAACACAACTAAAACTGAACTGTACTTACACTTTGATGCGTGTCTTTATAGCTTTGCTGAGCGAGCCTCAGAGGGTCTGTCTTGTACTATCAGCATGAGTACAGGCAAGGATCAGTCTTTTTTCAGTACGTAGTTCTAGATGAGTTCAAGATCATATTGTATTACGAAGCTCTTTTTTTAATGCGATCGTAATAGACTTTACTGCACTCGGTGTTAAATGAGGAAGAGATTTGAAGCGGCTTTAAAGGCCATTTTTCAGTCTCTCATACATCAATGTCAAAAAAGTCATTTAACCCGATGAGATCAATGATAAATGTCCTCTGTCTGCAAATGTAAACAGTCCAGATACATTGAAGCGTCAATGAACAAATGCATCATCCCTTAGGGCGAGTTGTTGTAGCGCCTCTTAACCTTGACTTTAGAATCAGAATCACAATCAGAAACGGGTTAATTGCCAAGTACAGGAGCCTATACAAGGAATTTGTTTTGGTGGAGGTGCAAACAGACAAAGGAAGGGGCAGATTTAAAAAGGCACAGGTATAAAATATAAATAGGAGGAATGAAGACACGAACAAATCACACAATAGCAATAACAACAACAGTAAACATGGGGATGATTTTCAGAATTAACGTAATTTACAAAAATTACAAAACAGCAAAGCTCAGAGGTATTTACAGTGATGTTTATGGGGGCTGAAGATTGTCCGACATGCGTAGTCAGTTACTGTGCGTGTGTGGGGTGGGGGGATTGTCAGAAATACAACTTCTGCTCAGTTCAATGTGAAATTATTTTTTTATCCAAGCATCCAGTGGTTCACAGCAATTTAATCCATACTGTGATAATAAAATATTATTTAAACTGAAAATAATGTCTCATTATGAATAAAAGTACCCACTTCAGTGCAACCATTTACAATTCTGGTTGATACATCAGTCAAGCATTCATTCATTCAGGAGTTAATCAGTGACTTTACAGCCCTATTTTTGCAAAATATAATTTATGCTCTTGTACCTCAAGCATTTCCATTTTTTTAATTCATCACAGCACTAACGTCTATGTGTGGCATATGATTGATTTTACAGGTTCAATGCGATAAAATCTTTTGTAAAAGTGCTAATGCACACCTACGTATATGCATATGTAGCATAAAGAAAAAAAAAATAAAAGTAGAAGCTGAAGGTAGCAGCTGCAAGCTTTTCAATCAATATCCCTGCCGCCAGTGAGGCTGGGGACCATTAGCACCAGTGAGCCAAGTAAAGTGACAGTGATGTGAAATGACAGGGGCTTTCACAGAATCCGTCCCACCGTTTCCCTCATTGTCATTCAAACACGAACACTTTTCCAACACACACACACGCGTGAACACAGAGAGAGGGACAAATAACTTACAATGCCGTCCCCTTCACTAGGTAACCAAGAGCTGTTGTTTTGTTTTCGAAAGTTGTTTCCATTCATTTATTCCTGCAGAGTTGTGAAGCCTTTCACTTCTTACACTGCATGTCTCAGCTTTTCTATCTCATCCTCTGAAGGACTTGTCTTTGGGTCCTGATGAGACAATAACTGAGTGAGTTACAAAGTTGTACGTCCAAGGATGTTGTACTACAGACAATCTGTTTTGACAAATTGCAGTAAACAGAACAAAAACTACCAGTAAATGTGAGGAGACATCTAGCTCATTAACTTTCAAACGATCATTTTTCTTTGGTGCCACTCCAATACAGTTGTACTCAAAAGGTATTTCCTTTCAAATGGGCTTTTCCTTGTGCCTAAGTAATGAGCATATCGCTTTGTACAGACTGGTTCACACTCCATATGGTAATTACACGATCTCATATGGCACAGTTGGACAAATATGCAGCTTTGCATCAATAAAAAGGCCGTTTGCCAAGTAAATATTCCCAAATCTAAAGTTTCATCCATTTTTGCACATGGTTTTATTTGGCACTGGTGATGGAGGAAAGCACTTAAGTTAATTATGAGCTGAAACAGACATTGATGGACGACCATGCTGTCACTTGATACATGCTTTTTTTTTGTTATTATCATTAATTGGTATTTTCAAATATCCTAGTCAGACCAAGCAGCTTGTTATCTGTCGGTGCAGCATCCTTCACATCCCTACAGCTTATTAATTGCATGCCAATTGCGCACAACAGGCAAACGAGAGGGGGCGTTGGGGGTGGGGGTGTGGGATGGGGGGGTGGACGCTTTCCTTTTCACTTTCACATCAAACTTTTCTTCTTCTTCTTCTTTTAATTTCGGGAGTATTGAACCATGCGGACACTTCCCTACCTCTCTCCTCCTGCTCTCCGCCCCGGGTCTGGTGATGAGCGCCGTGTCGCCGCACACCACGGCCGCGTCCTCCACGAACACGCAGTCCGGGAGCGACTCGTCCGCGGGGAGCTCGATCACCTCCAGCCCGACCCGCGTCCTCAGGACCTCGACGTACGCCTCGTGCTCCCTCCGCGCCTTGGCCACGTCCACCTCCGCCTCGACGCTCCGGAGCGCCTCTCCGGCCAGGGACGCAGGGATTCCCCGGACAACGGCGTGGGTGTAATGACCAAAACCTGCCATCAGACCAGCCATGTTTTGCTTTTCCGTCACTTGGCACGCTCAAATCTGTTTCTTTAAAAAAAAAAAAAAATTAAAAAAAGGACTGGAAAAACACCCCAACAGACAACTCAGCGAATGAATTAGGAAGTACAATCAGTTGACCCGACGCCGCCTGGCTTGCTTTGTTGTTCCCCGTTAATTGGTTGGGTTTTTATTCTTTATTTACAAACGCCTGCTGCACGGTGTCAGTCAGCCCCGCTCCGGTCTCCAGGAGAGCGACAGCAGCGCTTCGGTGACGCGCACCGACCATCACGTGTAGCCTACGAGTCTGTCAGCCCTCCGCGAGGCGAGGCGCGCAACCCAACAAGTGACAGTCACACACACTGTCTGTCAGCCCCGTGGCTCAATCAATTCTACACTGCATCACCAAGGCAGCAGCAGACAGTGACAGTCAATCAATCCAGCAAACACTGCCTTTCATTCATTCTCTCATATATATATATATATATATATATATATATATATATATATATATATATATATATATATATATATATATATATATATATATATATATATATATACACACACACACACACACAGAGATATCCTTATGGCTTCTGTTTCAAACAAACTGAGATTGTTGCTTAAAATAATAAACTAAAAATACCTTAAAATACTACTGCAATCAGATAGAAAGCAAGTCGTCCTTGTATCAAGACCCCCCAGCTATTTTAATATGGTTCTCATATCAGTTCTTGATAAGCCTTCGTGATGATTTATAGGCATTTATGTCCTTGACTTTATTGTTCTGGAAAATATTTGCTATATGCAATAATAAACAATTTTATTATTGTTTTTCTTTTAGGAAATGATTCATCTAATGATAAAATATGTCCTTCTACTGTCTTTAATCCTTTTTTTTTATCATGGTGGGACAGGAGCCAGTTATGGGAAAAGGAAGGGTTCACCCTACACCTTGATCAAGTCTTGGTGTGCACAGTACTTTAATGGACCAAAAGGAATAATGCCAATTCCTACATCTTGCCACATAAAATTTTGGGGAAAAGTGTGATATTTTAGGGTGGAATTTATGCACATGCCTTTGTACTGAATGTTATCATATCAAAGTAAAATTAGAGCTTGCAGAACCATAAAGTATGTACTTGGAATGAATAATCTGAAGTTTTCCAGTGAAATGTACAAAGAAAAAAAATGAATGGAACCAGTCTCACGTGTGGACCTGGAAAAAGTAAAAAAATAAATAAAAAAACAGAAGAGTAACACATGTAACAGCAACATTTCCTATTGAATTCTGTATTTTGATGTTGGTTTCATATGAAAAAAGTTCACGTCTATTCCCAAACCAAGAGATTTTGAAGACATATGTATCCGCTTTGCTCTTGGCAGACCGAATAATGTACACAAACTTCAAGTGCAAGGAATACATTTGAACAGGGGGATTTCTGCTTGTGAGAAGTGTCATGCAGAAGAAGTGTGAAAAGAGAAGCAGTGTGTGTGTGTGTGTGAGAGAGAGAGTGAAAGAGAGAGAGAGAGAGGAATGATGGGTAGGTGGGTGTGTGTATGGGGGGTGTTATATTCCCCACGGTGCCATCTAAGGAAGATTCTGGGCCCGGTGAAGTGGTCTGAATGGATGGAATGTTTCTTCAGACGTCCCAGAAGCACATTTTTCCACTGAGGGACCTCGGTTTGTCTTTTCTTGTTCCAGATTCACTCAATTATCCCCGACTGCTCTAAACATTCCAGTACATTCCAGGAGCCCCACATTCCTTTTTCCACTCCAGCCAAGATCACCAACCACCACCACCCTCCTTGAACACCTGCCCCCACCCAGACTCCTTCTTCTTCTTTTTTTTTTTTTTCCACCCATCATTCCTCATCATGGATGGACTTAGCCCAAGAAAAGACCCCTTCTTTTCTCTTTTCACTTGAGCTGAGGAATTTAGGTTACTTTATATGAAGGAAAAGCCCTCATAGTTTAGGCACACACCTGGCTGGTACATTGTGTAGCTACTAAATCAAACCAGTGAAAGCAGACACGGTCCCCAGCTGCAGATGAAAAAAAAACTGCGCCCTAAACAGCACCTCTTTCTTTCTTTCTTGTTGTTTTTTTTGTGTTTTTTGTCTGTCTGTTATGATTGGACTTGTCATGAGATCTTCAGAGTTTGAAGTGACACAAACATGCACGATTGCACAGACGCAAGAAATATATTCAACTGTTAAGCTTTTCAGACTAAGTACACAATCAGTCACAAATTAGTTTCAAAAAAATCGATATAGTATCTAAATGGAAAGAAGAAGGCGTTCTGCTTTTCGAGCCAGCTTCAAGGCCACAGACGAGATGTTTTCCCTCTACATTCAACGGCAACTTTCAAAACATATTCCATTTTCAGCAAATTGTTTGTCAATTAATTCACAATCACCAACACCGATCAAGCAGCAGGGACTCTAGATATCCATGAAGGATCTACAAGAGGAGTAACAAGATAGCTAGAGAGTTAAATCGGTTATGCATAGACTGGAGGTTCGACGTCTTGCCCAAGAACCCCTAAGCACACGGACCTCACATGACGATTTCATCAAAATACAGCAGCGACTGCTATAGATTTAGTGGTAAGAAAGAACTCGCCGCTCCCAAAACACAAGGGAAGAATCACAAAGGTAATATAGCTGCTGATACTAAACTGTTTACTGCTAAACTTCATATTTTATTCTTCAACAGAAACAATCACGCATGTATGTAAGACTCTTCTGTACTTTTCAAGAAATTCCCCTTGCCTGCACACCGTCAGGTAATGTATCCAACTCAAACATCAGTCTTTTCATGAGATACTATAATTATTCAATATTACCATTTGTTCCTGCCATGTTTCTCATTAGTGGGCTTGCTATGCTAATTCATGTGATCAGACAATACCTCTTCATCTCATAATAACCCTGTGGTAGACAGTTAATGGAAAATGTGTCCTTAAATTACTGCTAAAAGCTTTTGACAGAGAGAAAGTCCCTCTCATTTGTCAAGCTGTTAACTTTCTTCGGATTTTTTCAGTAATAAGTTGGCGTGTGAATGTTAAACTGCTTGCACTTCACAAAGATCATCATGTTCTTTTCCTTGCACATTAATTTTCAAACCATATGACATGATATTAAGACTGCAACAGTCAGAAATGTTTATCACTTGCTCTGAAGTCTGCCAGGTTCAACCGCTGATCGGATTGTGGTTTATCGCAAAGACAGATTGTACAAGCTCAGATGAGGAATAGACTAATTAAAGTGTAAACTCCCCACAAAAAAAAACCTCTGGAAGAGAAAAACAGAAAACAAGCACTTGTGCTTTAATACGATTATGAAACGAAGAAATGGCCTTTTCAATTGAGCCAGCTTGGTCCAAGTGTTGTTGCATTTTTGCTTAAAAGAGTTTAAAGTCATTTTAACCAAGACTCTCATATTAAATCTCAATATGACTTGGCCAGTTTAGCCAGTCTGGAGTCAGGCTGAACTACATGTCTTACCCTTTAAAAATGATCACACACAGCATTCATAATATGTCTAATTTACTGTCACCTTTAAGAATAAGTGTAATTGTTTTGCTGTGATGAAACAAACATGAAAATGACACCAACATATTCAGGATAAAGTCATGTCAGGAATTGAAATTTATAAAGGCATTGAAATAAGAAAAGAAATGAGATCTCTCAGAACAAAGTGAAAATCTTAACGTAAGTCTTAACTAAACATAAGGATCTCGGGTAGAGTATTGTTTTTCTACAGTATCACTGAAAGCAGCTCTGACTATTAATATTATCTGTACATTATTCCATGTCCATGAACCATGCAGGCATTCTTTCCAACAATTCTGTTTTGTGTGCCTCAAGATAAAAGGTGTTAAACACTGGAATAAATAAACCGTAGCACACAACAAGCACCATGGCTACAACCACATGTTTATCTAATGGCTCTATATCTCATGATATTTAGTTCAAAAGATTTTTCCAGTAAAGTAATGATTACATGAAAAGGTAAGCATTTTACCTCAGCTATAAACAGATTCAGAATGTCTCCACTTCAATAATTCTTTCTAACTGGACTCAGTGTTTTAATCCCTGGATTCATTCTGGCAGACTTTCACACCAGAGCATGTCGTAACTTATCACACTTCCTGCTGCTCCACGAGCTGACAGACAAAGGAAGCGTTGCGAGTACACACTGCATATTAGTTCAGACATTTGTCTTGGATATACTACAATGGAATCTGTTGTTTAAACATGAAAGACTGTCCTGTTCTCTTTCCCACAAGTCACTTGGACACTACTGGAGGAGGCTGAGACGGGTCTGGGACAAAAGACTTCCCATCAGGGAGCCGCCATGTCTTCAACTGATAGAGGTCCTGATGGGATCTGAAATCTGTTTCCATTGCTCTGACCCACAGTACAATGCACATTCCCCCATGCAAAGGTCAGCAGTGGAAGTGCTTTAACATCTGAGCTAGTGACTGTGAAACTGCTCAGACAGTCCCATTACAGAGCAGGAAGAACAATGCAATCATCTTTTTTTTTTTTTTTTTTTTTATGAATGAGGAGGGCCTTCAGCTCATTACTGAGGCGCAGAGGAAAGTGAGTTACTGTATGCATGATGGAGGTTCTCATATAACCTTAGTGGAAACTATTATGTCAGAGCAATTACAACATGGACACACACACGCACACGCACACACACACACACACACACACACACACACACACACACACAAATCCAGCTTGGCATGTATCCTAAAACTGAACAGGTAATTATGGTATGAATATTATGACATTTTATTCACCAATGACGTACAATGAAAACATTGTTTCCTGTCACTACAACACACACACACACACACACACACACACATTACCATTATAATCACTACTGTTGTTGCTATCATTATCATCATCATCATCATCATCATCATCATCATCAACAACAACAACACTGATGTTGAATTTGTAAAGGTTGCCTAGAGTCCCCTCAAGATTAATAGAAAAATCTATTTTAAGCAAAGTGAACATCAAGTGAAGTCAAAGTTTAAAAATGGACATGTGCATAGCCAAACCTGAAGTCACATTTGTACCAAATAGACCCTGCAATGCACGCCACAGCAGTGCACATGTGCTCACAAAGACACACCCCCTGTCCAAATAGGCTGCACACACCGGCGCACCTCCAGTCCAAATACCCAGACAGACATGAGTAAGAGGCTGAACGGATCAACGGTAAAATCATATGAATAAGAGCTTCTCGTTTTTGGAAATGGAGTGACTCCCAACTTTTGGACAGCGGTCAACGTCTGAATTAAAAACAGCAGGTTGTTCTTCACACATCACCATCTAGTGTCTTGAATTGGAAGTATGCAGCAGTGCAATCACAACACACAAACTTTTCCAGTCAGTGTGGAGAAAGTCATGCTTCAAGAAGACGGGAAAAAAAGAGAGAAAAAAAACTCAGGTTCGAGTATACAAATGTTAACTTTTTGAGTAATTTCAGAAATCTCTTTTGTGTAAATGCTCTTTTTTAATGGCTTTACCGGCATTGGTTTATGTTTACAGATGTACAAACTTGTCTGATTCATAATCCATCAAAGTCGAATGTAAAATAAAGTGCAAACTCACCGGAGAGGCTCTTCAGCCGTCCTGTCCAGTGCTGCTGTCTCACTGTATCGATACTAAGTTTACACATAAGGCTACAAGGGAGGGAGAAGTGTTGAAATGTCCGACTTTTTCTTTTTTTTCCCCTAACACAAACAAAAACACTCAGCTTTAAAGCAAAAAAAATATCCTCTCTGGATTCTGCGAACACTTCATGGTAATAATAACGCTTTAAAATGCGTTTTCACGCATTTTCTGTCCACCTGCTCAAAGTTTTTATCAACAAAAAAATTAAAAAGTCAGGTGGTGGAGCAAGTATTTGTCTCCCCCCAACAACACCACAACATCTCCTGAGTGAAAATCAGATCACTTCACCTACAACAGGACCCACTTTCTTTCCCCCCACGAAACGTGGACAAATTGCGTGAAAAGTCAAACTGCCCCAAGGAATGAATGCGAAGGAATTTCCCGCCATGAAGAACATATTTAACAAGCCTTTAAGCTGTCAGGAATGCCGGCCAAAGGGAGAGAAATATGTTAATAATGTAGGCTACTGCCATACCAAATATGGCAATATTGTTACGTCTGAGCTCTGGTGCGCATCTGGAAATGCTTAGCTCTTCTGAATAAAGGCACTGGAGAGCCAGAAATAGACGCTGTTAAACGTATTTCTGCCCACACCTTTAAAACTCAGAGAAAAAAAAAACACACACACACACACGCACACGCACGTACATCTGCTTATTTTGAACGTGGCCACTCTGCATGCCTTTTTCATATATATATATATATATATATATATATATATATATATATATATATATATATATATATATATATATATATATATATAATTTATTTAGCCTGTGAAAACCTAAATTCTGCTCACTGGATATACTTGTTATTGTGATGAACACTTTAGGATGCTTTGGATTGTTTGTGTTCATCCCTCCTTTAGAATAAACGGACAACGTGTAGAATGACCTCAAAATCCATCTGCTGAAAAACATAGACAAACTCCTTAAAAGTCGGCTCTTTACACTGAAAAAGTCCATTGAAGCTGACTTGATAGATGTGAGAAGCGAGCAGAAGAAGAAAATGAAAGAGGGGGGAAAACAAGAAGGGAAAAATGTGAGACGGAAAAGTGTGTTCAGATGGGATCCAGGGGGGAAAAATCCATTTGAGAAAGAAAAAAGAGAAAGCTTTAGACAGGGTGGAGCTTAGGTCTTGGATGGAAAATGCGCCGAGAAACATTCCTGGCATAGTTTGGGAACAGTTCAGCAGGCAGCCCAGGAACGACGTCAGCTTCCCACTACGGTATAAAAGTCCGGAGGTGGCCGGACCTCAGCAGACTGCAAGCGCCTCACCAAGAGCCTCATCTACTCTAAAGGAGCCTCTTTACTCCAGAGACTACCAGCAAACAAACCGAGAGACGAACGACTGAGCGAGGGAATACCTAAGGACTCCTCCGAAGACAGACTTTTACTGAACCACCAACAGGATTCCTCTTGAACCACATTTATCCAAGATGCTGATGCTTACTGTTGTCGTTACTTTCCTCGGGAGCCTCAATCTGGTGAGTGTTTTTTTTTTTTTTTTAATAATCTTTTCACTGTATTTATTTCTTAAAGGAGCACGCTCCAGCTGTTACGCTGCTGCTCCTGCAGTCCAGTCTATTTAAATGCGTAAATTTATCTCTGACTGCACGGAAAGCTGAGATCCACATTTGTTTTGAGATACTGCCGCTGGGGTGACTTTCAGAAGTTCTAACCGGGTGTTTTTTTGGGGTTTTTTTTATCGTTGGCTGTACAGGTCCTGTCCTCCTCCTCCTCCTCGTGCCCCTCCGTGTGCCCGCTGTGCCCGCTGGAGGTGCCCAAATGCGCACCCGGCGTGAGCGTCGTCCTGGACGGCTGCGGCTGCTGCAAAGTTTGCGCCAGGCAGCTGAACGAGGACTGCAGCCTGACCGAGCCCTGCGACCACACGAAGGGACTGGAGTGTAACTTTGGGGCCAGCTTTGCTGCTGCTACCACTCGTGGCATCTGCCGAGGTATGTACAAAAGACTGTCCAGATCCAGATGTGCACGTCTATGAAGTAGTCTCTGGAAGGGTTTCTTCTTCTTTTTTTTTTCTTTCTTTTTTTTTTTTTTTTTTGAGAGAGAGAGAGAGAGAGAGAGAGGAGGGATAGTACTCAGGAGTCTAGGAACCTGTGTGATTTCAACACTGTGGAATGCAGTTAGGAGGAAACTAGTCTAAACCTCAAAGCACAGACTGCCCACTGTGGAGGGAAAGAGACTCCTCAAGCAGCCTGAAGAATTTCACAGTTTAACTGATCCTTATCTAGCAGCCATGTGATGTCTTCAGCACAAGTATTTGAGCAGAGCAGGAAAGAATAACATTCCTTTCCTTCTGTTTTCTCCCCGCTGCAGCCAAGTCAGAGGGCAGACCCTGCGAGTACAACAGCAAGATCTACCAGAACGGAGAGAGCTTCCAGCCAAACTGTAAACACCAGTGCACATGCATCGATGGCGCAGTGGGATGTGTCCCGCTGTGTCCACAGGAGCTCTCCCTGCCTAACCTGGGCTGTGCCAACCCAAGACTGGTGAAGGTAGCAGGCCAGTGCTGCGAAGAGTGGGTGTGTGACGATGGCAAGGAGACAGACATCCTGGAGAAGATCTTTGGAAAAGACACACTGACCGACGAGCTGGAAAGAGATCTCACTAACAGGAATGAGCTTATTGCTAATGTCAAGACCAGATCCAAATCCCTTGCTGGTAAGACAGCACTTCATTATTCTTAGAATACTTCTGTGTTTTTGAATATATATTCTTGAGGGATCCTATAATGTTAGCTGTTACGAATGACTAATGTGTTGATGTCTTTGTTTACTTCAGCATTCATACCACCACCTGAGGTCCACGTGTTCGACAGCCCAAAGTGCATCGTCCAAACCACACCCTGGTCCCAGTGCTCCAAGAGCTGTGGAACTGGCATCTCCACGAGAGTCACCAACAACAACAGCGAGTGCAAACTGGTCAAAGAGACACGAATCTGTGAAGTGCGACCATGCACCCAGTCACCCTACTCCAGTCTGAAGGTAAGCCTGAGCAACTACAGTATGCTGCAGGAGTTTGCATGATGCTGTAAATACATCACTACCAGTCAGACTGAGCAACAAACACCTAATCATCTTTATTACGGTTATTTCTCTGCAGAAAGGAAAGAAGTGCAGCAGAACCAAGAAGTCTAGCCAACCGGTGAAGTTCACCTACGCCGGCTGCTCTAGCCTGAAGAAGTACAGGCCCAGATACTGTGGAGCCTGCGTGGACGGCCGCTGCTGCAGCCCCCACGAGACCAGAACCATCCCGGTCACGTTCCGCTGCGAGGATGGCGAGACCTTCAACAAGAACATCATGATGATCGAGTCCTGCAAGTGCACCTACAACTGTCCCCATGCCAACGAAGCCTCCTACCCCTTCTACCGCCTCTCCAACGACATCCACAAGTTCAGAGACTGATTGGTGAAAAACATCCAGGCCCCTCAGCAAGAGACAGACGACCAGCAGCATCTCTGGCTGCCAGTGGCAGTCCAGATGAATGCAGGGGGTGTAAATAGGCCGCCAATCAACTACCAGCTTCTTGTTGTAACTAGATTCCCAAGGAATTGTGGGCTTACATCATGAGGACTAAATGAAGTGCACTGTTTGCTGGGACTACATCAGCATTCTTCCTAAGAACTGCTTCGTATTAATGGAGCATCCGAAGTAGCTTCGTTATGGAGCAAGATGTAATTAATATTTGTACATTTATGTTAGTTGCTGATATCAATTCACTGTGTATATTTAGATCCTTTACACCAGACATGACCCAAACTGTAGACTTGTGTGTGCATATGTGGGTATGCACATGTGCAACTTCAATTAGCATACCATCTTGTATTTTAAGAACAAGACAATGAAATGTTGCCTCTCGACTTGTTTAACAGGTGAGGGGTTTCATTCCTTCCTGACGTGGGCATTATTGTTCATGTTTTGTGGCAGCTATTGAACTCCCTTCATGATAAAGACAAAGCGAAACATGTCAAAAGGATGAATGAATGTTTTTATTATTTTTATTAATATTATTTATCAAAAATGTAGCTACTTTATTTGGATATTATGTGTCATACTGGAATAAATTGTAAAATGATTTAATTTTATATGCTACAATAAAACTGATTTATTTATGAAATATGATACTGCCTGAGTTCAGTCTTTTTTGAAGTGCACTGCAGGACAGAAACAAACAATGCAAGTATGCACAGAGCTGCATAAGGATATTTTGAGCTACTTCTGTGGGAGAATCCCCTCCCGTTATATCATTGTGCAGACCCAACAGAGTCTCAGACAGACAATGTGCAGGGTCAGTCTGTTCTTATATAACACAACCTTGGAGGCTCTCTCTCCTGACTTTCTCTGCTTTGGAATGTCATTCTGCAGCAGGCTAGCTTGCTTTCATTTGATCTGGCTAAGCCATACACTTGACTGATTCTGAGAAGGGGGGGAGATTAAGTCCATGAGTAGCAATGAGTATGGGAGTATGCCAAGAATCTTAAGTGCTGCTCTGAATGGCCTGGGATTAGACACCATGCAACAAGGACAATGACTATTATTTTATGCAATGAGCTGTATACCACCAGTGCATTCATGGGTAAGCTGTTTTTTTAAGCAACAAAACAGTGCTCACAAATTGACCTAATTCATTAGCAGTTGCCCTTGATAGTGAATCAGCTGCACTGGTTCCTGCAGACTCTTAACTCCGGGGGTCTGCTAAATAGTTGTAAACAGCCTTGCAGAACAGGGAGGGCTTAAGTCTCCCTTCCAGGTCTAGGTTTAATATGCATTAAGGCATATTATGCCACTGAATAGTTGTGTCTATGCTCAGAGTACCTTCAAATTCAATTTTCGAGGCACTAAAACTGTGTTCTGTAGATGTTTCTTGGCTCTCAGTCGAGTGCTTTTGTTTGTTTTCCTTAGCTAAAATTGGGTCTTGTATGCTTTAAAATTGCAGGTTTCATGACCCCAAGGCTTGTGATACCCATAAGCAATGATATGCATGACTAAGGAGCATATCAAGTATTTGTCTGAGAAGGTATTTGTGATATTTTTCTTTCTCACAGGGTCTGAGATTTGCACCTGGTCCAAATACCACCAGTACAGTTTGAACTGGGGTACTGAGAGCAGAGCTCAGGGGCAACGACAGGGGAGAGTTTCTTTTTTGATCCAGGTACAGGGAGCGGCTCAGGAATGCAGTAGTGGCTCAGAAAGCAGACATCCTGATGGGCGGCAGATGTTGGAAAATATTTCAGAGCAACATGTTCACTTTAGCTAAGAAGATTTTCCTAATATACACAAACACACCCAAGTGCTCACTTGTAGCCACAAAATGCATTTTATCTCTTCACAGCTATAAAGACTTGTCTAATCTGACGCTACATGACAGTTCTGCACAATGTTGCTGCATAGCTGCTGGAAATAAGTCTTAATCAAGTGTATTTAATAAGAGGTTGAGCAGGACACGTTGCCTTTGATTGAGCTGAATACCGCACAAGATGTGCCCACTGAGGTTTTACAGATTGCTCACATGAAAGACTTCTGAGGTTTACCTAATCACAAAGATGTGTGGCTGCCCCTTGCAGCCAGAGTTTACAGTCAAAACACTGTCAAGGAGCCCTGTTTTCTCTCTCCCTCTCTCTTTTTAATGTTTCCTAGGAGGAACAATTCCAACTGGTCGTCTATAGCTTGAAAACTGCTCTGCAGTCACAATGTCATTTGTCTTGATAACAAAATGCAGCTTACTTGGTTACGTAATGGCATCTGTATGTTATGTGAGCTATGCTTTCATTCATTTGTAGAATTCCTTTATGATGTACTGACAAGCAAGTAAGCTCACAGTTTCTTGACTTCTCAAGATGAAAAAAAAAATGTGTGGAGCAAAAAGGGCACACACCTATAAAATTCTGGCTCTCAGACACAAACTTGGCTCTTACAAACAGGCGTCCAAGCAATCAAATCACTCAACGACTACATCATTCCCTCAACCCAAAATTTGTTTATATGAGGAGGACATAAGCATTAAAGCTTCATAAACCCCTACGTCATGCTGCACAACTGCACGCTTATGAGATTGAGAGCAACCATTACAACATTCTGCGTATTGATGATCATTGCTGTCAATTATTTTTCTGACCTGCCACATGTTTTTGCAGGTGAATATTCAAGGTTTTTTTTTAGGAACACAGGTGCAATGAAGCAGACAGAAGGATGAGAGTCTGTCCACAAACTACAGCAGCAGCCACTTGTTTTGTAAAGTACCATCTACTGGACAAAATAGGAAACAGCATTCATGCTCTCCATCTCTCCAGTCCGAGGCGATGTGTGTGACCTGAGCCACCCGGAGCTCTTTGGCTGTCTGTAATTGACCTTTGATGGGTCAATTGTGAATCAAATGAAAACCAGCCAGCACGGTCCAGCCAATACAGCTGCTCTGGTTTTATTTTGAAGATGTCAGTTTTATTTCTCTCCATATTCCCAGTTCATGTTTGTCATTGTACTTTAACCTATGTTTACTGCGTCGAATAGACAGGCTTTTTGTAAAGGAACAAGAATGAAGTTTTCAACAAGACATGATAATCTGCATAGTTATATCGTGAAGTCAAAGATAAAGGCATGCATGTAGAAAACCAGCAGCTGTGTTTTTGGATCATGTGTCATTATTTTAATTATCAGACAAAACTGCTTAAAAATGCAAGAACTTTAGTGTGCGGAGCCAGAACAGAATATTTCGTAAATATCATGCAACACACAGCTTTTCTTTAAAAGCTCAGCCTGCCACAGTTGTCCACATTCTTCATGTGGCGCCCTCAACCCACCCCTGATCAATACCGCGACACCTGGTTAGGCCTGCCACATTTTGAAACTTCAGTTTGGCCGAAGAAGCAGGCAGAATTAACCGAACATAGAGAAGCAAATGCAGCAGGTACGTGTGTATGTTCAATATGTTCAAATTCTTACTCTACATTGGTGATGTAAAGACGTCTTTCAGCCAAATCCTCCCAGGGTGTGGGGCCATTGCAGTGTGGGGACAGACACACGGACACGGACACGGACACACACACACACACACACACACACACACACACACACACACACACACACACACACACACACACACACACACACACACACACACACACACACACACACACACACACACACAGCAAGACACAGTGATGTAAGTCTTCTGACACACCCATCAAATCTCCATCTGCAATTACATAAGGATAAGTGATGAACAGGCTTAGCAGGAAATCAGTCGGTTCTCTCCCAGGCTGTTGGAGCGTTGGGGCAGTCCCCAGAGCTCTGCTGGCCACTGCAGTGATTATTTGTTCAAACAAACTGTGCAATAATGGGAGAGGCAAGCAGCTCAGTATTTGGGTGTCCCAACCCAATGGTAACAAAATGTTCGAAGTAATCCCCAGGGAAGAACAAACCATCAGCTGAACTAGTGAGGGCACTTTCTCTGCATAACGATAGGTGGGCCCGCTGTCTTTATTTCCTACTAAATGTGAAAAACATCAACCCCACAACATGCTTTGCTTCTTATTACTACAGTTTGCCTGTTGAAGTGGATAAAAGGTTTTTGATTTCTCATGTGTGATTGAATTAAATAAAGGCTGAATCTGCTGTTAAACATAAATGGCAGAAAGATTTAATCAATAGTTGTCTTTGTGGAATTGCAAAACTGATATAATAAACACAGCTCATGGGTGTTATCCAACTTCGACTTGCCATAAAGAATAATGGATCAAGTGGGGATGCATATTTTGATATAGTTTGCTGTAAACTTGGTAAAATATTAATTTAATCTATTAAACAAAGCTCATGAAATGCGCATGCAAATAATGCTGTTTCATATTTTTGGATGCCTTCATACTTTTTGTGATTTGATTTTGTGCTCTGCTGAGCTGTTTGTTAGTAGACAGAATGATGTTGTTTTATTTGGCTGTTTGTCTTTGAAGACCTCTGAATGTGCTGATCAATACTCTAGAAGGGTTTACCAGGAGTCAACTGGGTTCTGTCCGTTTTAATTTAATAGGTCTCATTCAGTTTCAAAGAGATGTCAGTTTCCTTTGTGCCTTGTGCTGCGCTCAGTCCTTGGCTGACTTCTCGTGTTTATGGCCTCTGCCTTTCTTTGTGCATCTGTTGAAAAGGAGGGAACAACTGGAAAAAAAAAAAAAAAAAAAAAAAAAAAAAACAGAAGTCCACTGCTTTTTTAGTTACTTATTCTCTCAGTCCAGTTTTTTTTTCTTATGTACCTTTTTGATATATTCGCCTAATTTGAATGCTTCTCTACAAATGCATACTTTTTCGAATATATTAATTCTTGGTTGGTGTTCCTGTTGTGTTTTAAAAGAACAAACATATCTCACAAAAATGTCTGATGATTTCTAAAATATTACTTTGGGAGTAACAATAATTTCATTATTATTATATATATATGAAGTAAGTACTCTTTTCAAGAATCCACCGATGCTTTGTATAAATATCCAATGTGACAAGCCTTAATACCTCCAGCACCTCCCAGATGAGTGTGTATCCATCATCTCTCCTCCCATGCACAAGTACACCATTTCCCATGTTTCATTCATCCACAGATCTGCCCTTTCGCCCATCATGCATCTGTCTACTGAAATGATGTTGACATACAGCAGTCGAAATGATCCATATGGTTGTTATGGCCTCAGCTCGAGGTTCAAGGTTCGATCTTTCACCGGGCTGATCTCTGAAATGTGAGGGTCTCCCAGTGGCGTGCCTTTCAGCCATCATCAGTGGTCTGCCGATGGATAAATGTGACAGATTTGAGACCACTAAAGCAGTAAATGGGCTCTATAAGTAAAGTGAATTTAGCATTCAACCCCAAGACTAATTCTGCAGCACACCTCATGTTGCTAATGCTCAGGGATTCTGCAGTCTGATTTTCATGTCTTTCTTGACCTATCTATGCCACTACACTTCTAGTGACTATTTTTATGTAGTCATGATCTGTTGCTTCCCCTTCTTTCTCCCTCATGCTGGTCACTGAGTGTCAGTGAATGTATCTGCAGGTCTGCGTTCACACTGTATCAGGTGTACGTATAAATTGCTCTTCCACCCCACACTGACCTGCTCTCCATCTTTTGTACGACTCAGTTCACTTTAGTCACATTTAATCTCGCACCACATTGAATGTTATCATATACAGCAACTTTATGGGTTTGAAGACTTCATAAGCTGGGGCAGCCCTGATGCTCTCATGGAACACAGAAACAAGATTGATGTATTTTCCAAGTCTTTTGTCTCCCCCATGCTGGGTAATTGCAGCCTGGTTTCCTCCATTGTGAAGGGATAAAGGCTAGTAAGACCATAGTCATTATATCACCACCCACTTTCCCTTGTAATACAATTTCAGATTTTTTTTTTTCCTTCATCCCCTGATCTCTGGGACTAACTTTAGTCGTACCATGGAAAAGTAGCTAATGAGTGGCAAAAGTGACTCAATGTTTCTTGCACTTAAGTTTGCCTGCTGGCCTGCATTTGTCACAAACTGGTAATTTAAGCAAACACATTAAAACAGACGTAAATATCAATAAAGACATGCATACACACCTAAATGTGACCTTGAATTTGGGATTTTAATTTCACTGATGAAAATGATGACGTTCATGTTAGATGAGAGTGAAAAATGACATTTAACTCCTGCAGATGCCAGATGCATATTTTATGGAAATGCAAATATCTGCAGCACGTATCATGCATGTCAGTATCAATTTAATCATCAAATCCCAGGTAAGGTGGAATTTTTCCAAAGATATTCATAACCGCTTTCCATGTGTCAAAGACTGCTTCACAAAAAGGTGTTTATGTGGCACCCTGCTGAGCTTTCTGAAACGTTTAAACTTCATCTGCTTCTTCAAATGCAAACAAGCAATACTTCCGCCTTGAGCTTCCCGTTGTGCTCAGGCTTTATACGCTATCGTTGGATTGCTGACAACAAATGAGCCTTGAACTGTAAATGGATAATAGTAAAATGCCGGTTTCCCTGCCAGATACCTCGCTCCATCTTGCCTTCATACTTCAAGTACTTCACACGGCGAGAAAGCATCTGGGACACTGGGAGGGACTGAGTTTCATTCCAACCGCTTCACACTCAGACATTACCCCAGGACATGACCAGACAGCAACTTAACCTCCGCAGAAAGTGCAGCCAAAAGGAGGATCAAATGGGCCAGATAAGATAAGAAATGCTTTATTAATCCTGAGGGAAGAATGAGTGTCACAACTGCACCAAATAGCATAAATCAAACAACACCAGGATAAACACACTAAAACATATTGTTACATTTGCCTGGCTAGAAATTCCGTGCCATTTAATGTTTGTATGATTATGAACTACAGTAAAGAATGATGCAAAAATGCAGTGACAGTATGCAAAAGGAAATATAACACCAGCTTTGTGAGTGGATGTGCACAATTCTCCAGATCTGATCAGTTATTTGTCATATTCAAACCAAAAATAATATTGTTCCTCGTGCAATTATGAAGGTATGAAGGGGAAAGTGCACATTATCCCGTGCCACAATGATTTCATGTTACTGCAGCGAGGTGAGGAGTTGTTAAAGTAAGTAAAGACAACATTCAGGACAAAGTGTGTGCAAATGCACCTGAATATGCCAAAATCTACCAGACTGACCTACTTTAAAGACTATTTGAACAGTGGGTAGTTAGTGGAGGAAATATGCCACACAATAAGAGGTCAGGCCTAACTCTCTAAAAATTTAAAGATGTGTTTTTCGTCAAACTTTGAATCAACTTCTACTCTCAAGGTTTTGCTTATACTGTACATGGCTGAATTGCAGCCAGTATTTTTTTTTTTTAATAATTTGGGAATAAATAATTACCTTTTCAACAATGAGCTGCTCCCCCCTGACCTGCCACCTTAAAATGGTGGGGGAGTTTGAGTGCCCACGTGATCCCAGGAGCTATGTTGTCCGGGGCTTTATGCCCCTGGTAGGGTCTCCCATGACAAACCGGTCCTGGGTGATGGGCCAGAACAAGGGCAGCTCAAGAGCCCTTATGAATACATTACAGTTGAGGTCCGTGACATCGCCCGGTATGGCGCAGCCGGGGCCCCACCCTGGTGGCCGGGCCTTTGCCCACGTGGCCCGCCCGGGCTCAGCCCGAAGGGGCGACGTGGGCTGACCCTCCGGCGGACCCACCACCCGCCAAGGGAATCGTAGGGGTCAGGTGCAACGTGGATTGGCTGGCAGCCAAAGGCAGGGTGACCGGCAACCTGATCCTCAGACACAGGGACTAGCCCTAGGGACATGGAATGTCACCTCGTTGGGGGGGAAGGAGCCCGAGCTTGTGAGGGAGGTTGAGAGGTACCGGCTAGATATAGTCGGGCTCACCTCCACACACAGCCTGGGCTCTTGAACCCAATCTCTTGAGAAGGGCTGGACTCTCCACTTCTCTGGCGTTGCCTGTGGTGAGAGGCGGTGAGAGGTGGCGGGCTGGTGTGGGTTTGCTTACAGCCCCAAAGCTCAGCCGCCATGTGTTGGAGTTTTCCCCAGTGAACGAGAGGGTTGTATCCCTGCACCTTTGGGTCGGGGATAGGTGCCTCACTGTTGTCTCGGCTTATGGGCCGAACTGCAGTGCAGAGTACCCGGCCTTCTTGGAGTCCCTGGGAGGGGTGCTGGACAGTGCTCCGACTGGGGACTCCATTGTTCTACTGGGGGACTTCAACGCCCACGTGGGCAGTGACAGTGAGACCTGGAGGGGGGTGATTGGGACGCATGGCCTCCCTGATCTGAACCCGAGTGGTGTTTAGATCAGGTGAAGAGAGGAGCAGAGCTGTCGACCGATCACCACCTGGTGGTGAGTTGGATTCGCTGGCGGAGGAGGAAACCGGACAGACTTGGCAGACCCAAATGTGTTGTGAGGGTCTGCTGGGAACGTCTGGCGGAACCCTCTGTCAACAGGGTTTTCAACCCCCGCCTCTGAGAGAGTTTCTCTCATATACCGAGGGAGGCTGGGGACATTGAGTCCGAGTGGACCATGTTCTCCACCTCCATTGTCGAAGCAGCTGCTCGGAGCTGTGGTCGTAAGGTCTCCGGTGCCTGTCGTGGCGGCAACCCCTGAACCCGGTGGTGGACACCGGAAGTAAGGGCTGCCATCCAGCTGAAGAAGGAGTCCTATCGAGTCTTGTTGGCTCATGGGACAGGTACCTGCAGGCCAAGCAAACTACAGCCCGAGTGATTGTGGAGGCAAAAACTCAGGTCTGGGAGGAGTTCGGGGAGGCCATGGAGGAGGACTACTGGTCTGCCTCGAAGAAATTCTGGCAAACCTTTCGGTACCTCAGGAGGGAAAAGCAGGTCTCCATTAACACTGTTTACAGTGGAGGTGAGGAGATGCTGACCTCAACTGGGGATACCATAGGACTGTGGAAGGAATACTTCGAGGACCTCCTCAATCCTGTCGCCACGTCTTCCATGGAGGAAGAAGAGGCCGAGGTCTCATAGGTGGACTCGTCCATCACCCAAGCCGAAGTCACCGAGGTGGTCGGTAAGTTCCTCGGTGGCAAGGCACCGGGGGTGGATGAGATTCACCCCGAGTACCTTAAGTCTCTGGATGTGCAGGGACTGTCTTGGCTGACACGTCTCTGTAACATCGTGTGGCAGTTGGGGACAGTGCCTCTGGATTGGCAGACCGGGGTGGTGGTCCCCCTGTTTGAAAAGGGGGACCGGAGGGTGTGCTCCAATTTTTGGGGGATCACACTCCTCAGCCTCCCTGGGAGAGTCTATTCCAGGGTACTGGAGAGGAGGATTAGACCGATAGCCAAACCTCGGATCCAGGAGGAACAATGTGGTTTTCATCCTGGTTGCGGAACACTGGACCAGCTCTATACCCTCCACAGGATGCTAGAGGGTTTGTGGGAGTTCGCCCAAACAATTCACATGTGTTTTGTTGACTTGGAGAAGGTGTTCGACCGCGTCCCTTATGGTGTCTTGAGGGGGGTGCTCCGGGAATACGGATTCTGGGGCCCCTTGTTAGGGGCTGTCCGGTCTCTGTATGACTGGAGTAGGAGTCTGGTCTGCACTGCCGGCAGTAAGTCGGACCTGTTCCCGCTGCATGTTGGACTCCGGCAGGGCTGCCCTTTGTCACCGGTTCTGTTCATAATTTTTATGGACAGAATTTCTAGGTGCAGCCAGGGGCCGGAGGGGGTCCAGTTTGGGGACCACAGGATTTCATCTTTGCTTTTTGCAGATGATGTTGTCCTGTTGGCTCCGTCAAACCTGGACCTACAGCATGCACTGGGGCGGTTCGCAGCCGAGTGTGAAGTGACAGGAATGAGGATCAGCACCTCCAAATCCGAGGCCATGGTCCTCGACCGGAACAAGGTGGCTAGCCCCCTCCAGGTTGGTGGAGAGACCCTAGCCCAAGTGGAGGAGTTAAAGTATCTTGGAGTCTTGTTCACGAGTGGGGGACGGATGGAGCACGAGATTGACAGATGGATCGGTGCAGCGGCCGCAGTAATGCGGTCGTTGTATCGGTCTGTTGTGGTGAAGAGGGAGGTGAGCCGAAAAGCAAAGCTCTCGATTTACTGGTCAATCTACTTTCCCACCCTCACCTATGGTCATGACCGAAAGGACAAGATCTCGGTTGCAAGCAGCTGAAATGAGCTTCCTCTGTAGGGTGGCTGGGCGCTCCCTTAGAGATAGGAGGAGGAGCTCAGTCACCAGGGAGGAGTTCGGAGTAGAGCCGCTACTCCGCCGCATTGAGAGGGACCAGCTGAGGTGGCTCGAGCACCTCTTTATGATGCCTCCTGGACGCCTCCCTGGGGAGGTTTTCCGGGCATGTCCCACCGGGAGGAGACCCCGGGGAAGACTTAAGACATGCTGTAGATACTATGTCTCTCGGCTGGCCTGGGAACACCTTGGGATCCTCCTGGAAGATCTGGAGGAAGTGTCTGAGGACAGGGAAGTCTGGGCATCTCTGCTGAGACTGCTGCCCCCGCGACCTGGTCCCGAACAAGCGGTGGAAGATGGATGTATGGATGGATGGACAATGAGCTGAAAGAATTCAATGACTTTTCTGGCTTTAGCACTGCTCAGTGACAATTTTAATTACAGCATTAAAATGACTATTATACAAGTAGTGAAGCAGATGTGACACCAACAGCTGGAGCTCCAGACTGGGAACTGTGAAGCAAATGCAGCGTTTCTGTGGCTAACTTCATTCATCTAACATAACGGACACAGTCACAATACCCTGCTGTCATATTTACCCATCCTGCCGCTATGTATGTTGTGTCTCATGTATAATTGTGTAAAGACTCGTTCAACTTCAGATCACTACAAAACAACTAAACAACTATTGACATAGGGAAACAAAGGTCATAGCGTCATAAAAGGGATTCAAAATTACTGGATTTTGGGGTAAATTACTAGACACTGGTAACAGCCATAATCATAGAATTTGTCTTAAGACAGACAAATAGTCACTTTGAGCTTTAAAGCATCTGATAGTCACTCACAGCTCAAACTTATAGTTGTAGAATACTAGCGTGTCGCCCTTCGTCCTGAGTGCTCCCTTTAAGAGCTTCATTTGAGGCCATTGCTGGCTGGATTCATCGATCTGGTGTCCTCACTAGCTTCTGAAAATTGAGTTTCAAGTTGTTTGGGTTGGACTTGTACAAATCAACAGAGTTGGAAGTGGGATAAAGAAATATTCCATGTGCCACAAATCCTTAAAAAAAAAACTTGGTAAGCATGAAAAATGAATTTGACCGTGATGACTGGAGGCAGACGAAGAACAGGCAATAAACCAGATTTGTTAGTTGAAAATGTCAGACTGACACAGGGCAGGTAAACAAGACGGAGTGAATCACTTCCAGCACCCAATTTAATCTCAGAGAAGAAGGACAACACTGTCAGCGCATTTGTTTTGAGCTTTGTTTGTGACATATATCCCAAAATGTAGGACTGCTTTCTGTGTGTGTCTCAAAAAGTGATTTAATGAGGAATGATGATTTAGAATGTGAACTGACATTATGTGCCAAAAAATTTGCTTTTTTTTCCAATTTAATGTGCGTGTACTGCTATGCAATGAATTACTTAGCTTGTTGTGATTAATTACAACTTTTAATAATAAATGTGAGCTTCAAAATTAACGTATGCCAGGAATCCATGACGGTAATGATGCAAAATGTCAGAAAAGTGGCGAGAAACAAAGAGAATTAGGAGAGGCCTATTTAAAGATGCAGATGCAGTTTTTTTTAAAGCCTAATGTCATTTGAACATCAGCTCAAAACTTGAAAAGTGTTTTCATATACGAAAAGTGCGTGATTTTCAACACTCAAAATCTTTCCGAGGTATCGGGTTGTGCGTGATAAATGACCCTTGGCTTAATGACAACCTCTCAAAGAGCCGTGAGAAAACGGGTTACATCAGGCTTTGGAAACAACATGACTTTGTGCTTCAATACCTGCCTTCCCAGTTTCTAAATCTGGTCACCACAGTGCAGTTATGTCTCTAAAGAGGGCCTCATAAAAAGCAGCTCTGCACGCAGCATGGCCACCAAGTGAAGAAAAATTAAGTGCAAACCAAGCTGAGAAATTTCAAAGGGCAATTTAGCTAAATTTGAGGCATTATTTCCAATGGCTGTGCTGTCCACAGACTAAAAACAGCACAGATTTACTTTTAACAGGAGGCAGAAACAACAGCACAGCTTTCGTGTGGTCACACTGAGTAACTTTATAGAGACAGAAAATTAAGAGAGCTGCGAACATAAAATCAATGGTAATTCAAGACAGGCAAAGCCATAACAGGCGAGGGAACAGATGTGCAGGCGGCACAGGTTACTCTACTTACCTACTTTCACACATTTAAAGGTTACATAGGCTATAAAACCATATGACGCATTTGTTTTTTAGTTGTTCCAAACATAATTGATCTTTGTATCAACTTGTAAAATCTCTGAAAAGTCTGTTGAAGTATTAATGTAAATTAACTGTCATCAATATTCCATCACTATCATCAGAATCGTTATGCAGACACAGAATGGCAAGAATCATGATGTGACCCCTTCGGTCTTTTCTGGTAACTGATAACATGTGATCTAATGTAAACAGACACAAACCTGATGAATTATGAAAAATTGAATAGACTCATACTTCGCGCTGCTGTTCATCCAAATGCATGTTCATAACAAAAGAGGCATAGTCTGGCTTTTAGAAGCATTGCTCCATCAAAGCAATAATCTATTGGAAATGTGATTCCTGAGGTTAGCAGCGTGTAGTTTATCAGAGGCTGGAAGAAAACAATCCGTCAGCAACAAACTCTCAAACGCACCAATTAAAATATAAACAAAAAATAATATACTTTTTACATCCTTTTCTTTATTTGTATTCAACAGTAATTAATTTTCCTACTACTAATATTGGGCATATTCTGTTGTGTATGCTGCCGAAACAATGTCCGATGTATCTATCCAATATACTCACATATTAGTATAACCAAATGCATTACCAAATGGTCAATACAAATCTTTGGTGGTAAACAAGGTCTTGGGATTGGGACTGGTGGATTTTAAAGACAAATGACATAAAAACACTCATTCAGAAGTGAGAGACGTGATGCACAGTCAGATGAGTGATCACTGTCCCGGACTGCAAAAGGCTGGACAGCGCGTCACCACAGGCACCACATCAAAGTGCACCCGTCCATCGGGTTAATGTCCAGAGGAGGATAGCAGGAGTTATAAAAACACACCTCCAAACACACAGAGCCACCAGCGGGCTATACCATCAGTTATTACTGGCACTGTGGTGTCGTAATGAGCCGAGGTCCAGCGAGCGCCCGGTTCACACAGGCAGTGCATACATACGTATGTTCCCACAGAAACCCCAGAGGTGTCAGAAAATCTAGCTTGTCAACATGAAATTTTTATTAGCCGATGGAAAAATGAGACCAATGGCCTTCCTGAAGCTTGGCAGATGAAATATGCTTAGTTTCAAAGTTGATTAACGTCCAGTTTTTTGGCCAATGCTCGGTTTTAAAACTAAACCTGCAGCCAAGCGAAGGACACTTTACCGAGTGCTGAACAAAAATGCAGCATATTTCAGAACGATGTCATGAGGAGTCTCAACTTTTTAAGTTGAGTCACAATCACGTCCTACCAGAACATAACTGAAAGTTTCTTTCCCTCTTCATATGATGCTCAATAGCTGAAGTTGTCTGTGCCCAAATGTTTCTATGTTTTTTGATATTTATTCGGTCTTAAAAAAAAAAAAAAGTTTAAAAAGCACGAACTTTGCAACCAAACTTGAAACCCTATTTAACTCAGTTCATTTAGTGGACATTATAGAGCTTTAAAGCTTATCAAAATATCCTCATGAATGAAAAACAAATAAAATGTTGTGAAAAGCAAAACCTTTACTTGGTACAAAAAAATAATTTCAAATACATTATGTGTTCAGAGAAACGGAGCATTATCACACAGACTCAAACATTTCAAATACAATATTTTTCTTAATAAAATATGACAGCAAATAAATGTTTCTTTGAAAATAAATGTTTCTTTTGAAAAAAACAAAAACAAACAAAAAAAAACAATAACTCCCTGCCCCAGACTTTTCACGACCCTCTCGACAGGGATGGGTATGAACAGGCCTCTTGCACGGCTTCCCTCTCCGTCATGCTGACCTTAGCGCTCTCTGGCAGCTGAAGTGTCCTCGGCAGCTCCAGTAATGTTCCTACGCACTGATCGCTGTGTGTTTGCAGCATCCTCAGGCTGCTCGATACAACCTGCCGTTTCATCTGTATTCAAACTTGCATCTCCAGCAGGACGTTTGGGATCACCACAGCTCTTATCACAGGACACATTTTCCTCTTCCTCCTCCTCCTCCTCCTCCTCACTACTACCTATGATCTCCCCTTCCTCTACTTCTTCCTTCTCTTCTCCCCCTCCCTCGTTTTTCTTTGTCGGCAGGCTGGTTGCCCATAAGCTGCACGGCCTCGGTCTGGTTGCCCATGGGCTGCACGACCTTGGTGGTAAGGACGATGGTTGGATCGCGGCCCCAGTCTTTTGGTCCACCACAGCGTTCTTTGTTGCAGGGCCACTGCGGGTTGGTGCAGGCTCGGCTGCAACAAGAAGACCCCGTCTTTAAACATGATCGAGCACAGATTCTATCAACAGTAAAACTCTTACATGTCCGAACATATGCATAAGCAAATGAAAGGGGAAGCACAGAAATGTTTAGCACACAGATGGAGCCATTCTGTCCTGAAATAGCGAGTTAAAAAGCGTGAGTGCCGGTGGTCTCAGAACTATGATGCTACTGTTCATGACGAGCATTTAATTCTGAAATAAAGTAGGATGGACACGTGAGAGAAATGTGAAATAAAATGACTGAGCGTGAAATAAGTATGTATTCTGCAACATGAGTTATAAAACAAACCAATGACGTCCATTATGAAGTCCATGAAGTCCATGAATGATTTATGGACTGTGTTTTAAGAGCATTTAACATTTGCTGTGGGGAAAATTGATTAAAAAAAAACGGGGACATCCTGTGTTTCAGCTGATTTGGTTCTTGCTGTTATTTTACGACGACGACAATAAAGACTGTTCTGATTCTCTGTAAAACAAACAAAAGCAAAATGAGCCTGGAAGATTTTTTTGGTGCTGAGCACATTTTGAGCAAAAACAAAAAAAATATTTATGATGTATTTCAAACCCACTGACAACACTGTACTGAGGCTGTTCGCACAAGTTGTTGAAATGGATAAAAAGATTTTAAAGGCCATAAAAATATTAGCACTGTCATGAGACAACAACAGGGACACTGACGGTCTCAACTGTGAATCGTGATGCAGGATTACTGTGGAAGTATTGTTGCAGTTCATTTACAATAAATTTGACAACTAATAAGATTAGAGACAGATGTTTAGTGTACTTTTTTTGTTTTTTGCATTTAAGGATGCTTTGATTACTTTGAAGGTCATCTCAATAACGTATGTTTTTAGAAAATCAATTATTACAATTAAAAATATACTTGGAAACCAATAATCTTTAGAGAGAAACTCCTCATCATTTAAAGAACTTTGTGACTGAATAAGAGCACTGCATTGAACCTCTTGACAAATGTTCGCATGATCTTCCAGTTGTCATTCAGAGAAAACCGTTCCTCCCCCAGTAAAGCAGACATTTTGGTGAATTCCAGAAAATGCATCAATTTCAATCTGTTTATGAAAAGGGTTAGGGTTTGATTAAATTAGGTTAAATTCTGCACTTCAAGTGGTTGGTGTCAAATGAATTCCAGCCACTGTTTGAAAAATATAACCAAGTCTTCATAACTTCTTAATTAATGGTTTGTTCCGTAGTTAAAACACTGTTTAGGTACGCCTCCAAAAACAGCCATCAACCATGTGACTGAAACTTCTCGCATCCAAAACTGAGACGTCAAAGCAGCTGTCGTGAAAACTGATCAGTTTAGATGTTCGTTTTGTTTTTCTGTCCTGAGTTCAGAAAATCAGCAAAAGGCTGGATTCTTTAGGGCTGCATATTTGGTAAGAGCATATTCAGAGGTCATTTCACATATTCACCTCAATAGGAGCAAAGGAAAACAGCCATAAGAGCGGTGTTGGCTCAGGGACAGTGAGGCTGGTAAATAAAGAGTCGGCCTCGACTGGCTGAATGCAGTTTAAACCAGAATCCTCTTGGTTGCACGCTGCATGTTTGGAGCCTGCCAGACCCTCAACATTACTTTATCCTCAGCAGATATGCTGCTGCCACAGTATCCTATTGCTTGTTATCACTTCCAGCCCAGCTTCCCAGGCCATGGCATGTGTAATTATCAGGATGTTTCTGTGGCGAACATTATAGGAAAACAGCATGGCACCAAGGCCTTATCACTGAAAACACACACACACTCTCTCTCAGACTAAAATTACCTCACTGGTCATTCAGCCAGTCTGGCACTGCCAGTGTATTGATACTGGGCCCATGCTGTGTTCTGCTGCCACTCTTGCTATTAATTCATTTTGACCCCCGTCTGAGCACAAACAAATTGATGAGCGAGCGACACTATACACCCCAGTCTGGGGATATTGATCCCTCCTGACCCTGAATATGTGGCTCTGCAAGAAAACTGACAACCTGCAAGAAAGAGATGGACTGATGTGCTGTTTTCTCATCTTCTGTCGTTTTTCTGCTCATGAGGTCAACGTTCGACAGTAAGCCGTGTTTGATCCTCTTTCTGGCAACAGTTGCTGTTGAGGTTAAGTTGGTGTGTGTGATGCTGAGCAGAGCACGCTCATTTCCGTTGGGGTAGCATGTTGCCATAGTGAAAAAATAAGTGAGCGGAGAGGCTCAAAGCCTCAGCGAGAGAAAGCAGGACATGATACAATGCTATTGGAATTGGGGGGGGGGGGAGTGGAGAAAGTTGGCATTTTGGGGTTACTCGGGATTTTTATTCTTTACCTGAATCCTGTTGAAGAGCTCATGAAGACATGATACCTTCTAATGAGTTATCACATTTATATCAAGTATAATTACCATACCTTCATACTCTCATTACTTTTATATGGTAGACAATACTCAATACAGTAATAATAATCAATACAGCACTAAATGGGGATGAGTTGACGCCACGTATTCTGATTAGAGGCTTTGTTACAGATAAATTAATCTAAATCAAATCTTAGTTGACTCAATCTGTTTAGAGGCGAGGGTTCTGTCCATTATGTATAGAGCGGTGACCGCATCTTCTAATCTTTTGTAAGGGAAATAAATACATGTGTAAGATTACATTAACCACATTTTGCATGAAATATACCTCACAGGATTTTATGTACAGAAAAACTTTGTGCTGTTGGGTTTTGGGGTTGCTCATTTTCAATTCATACTGACTTTACTGTGTAGCAGTGAAAAGCAGAAGTTTGGAAATCAGCAGAAAAGCAGCTACAGGAGGCATTACTCTCAATACAGCGACTGAGAAATAATTTCTTGTCAGCAGGATTATGCTGGATGAGAACGGATGAAAACTTTCAGCTATCTATTTACCTGGTGCTTTTGTCGGATAATTCTCCCACTGATCTTTGAGCACAACGTGCAGCTCAGGATATTCAACCAGTGTTGTGTAGCTTAGGTTCTCCCTCAGGCTCTTCTTCAGTTCAAACTCGTGGTACCTATTTCAGATAGAATAAAAGCACAAAAAAAAAAAAAAAAAAAAAGACAAAGTGATCATTACAAGACATCAAGATTCCAGTATACTGAGTGGATTGCACGACGTTGGGTCCATTGCAGGCGATCTTAAAGTATTTAAGCACGTGGAGTGTAGCAGGAAAAGACGGAACAAATATTGTCATTGCTGCTGAAGCTCTTAAACTGGCGATCCATGAGAGAATTGAATCTCGGCTTGGCAATGAAATTCCTGCTTAGTGTTTGTGTCTCTAAATGAAAAGGGACTTTAGAAAGAATCAACATCATCCCTCAGGAGCACGTGAAAACCCTCCTTCAGTTGTTTTTTTTGGATGACATCAGTTTAGTCCTGTTTCAAAGTGTTTCTATCATGCACTGGAGAGGGCCATAATTCACCAGAGTAAACAGTTATCTGGATTCCTGAGAGACTGCTCTGACTTTGAAATGACCGATTCATCCAGTGTACTCAAAAGCAAAAATACCAAACATCCTGATTGCATAGGTATGAATACATACTAAGATGAGCAGCACCAGTCAAACGTCCGTGACAGCATTGAAATTAAGCAGCCGTCGACATACTTTAGGTTTTAGATTTTGCATTACTCCACAAATGTGCTATAACAGATAAATAAAAATGACAATGCATGTGTTTGGAGCAAATGAGAATAATTGGCTTATGTAATGTGGTTGAACTTGGTGGACATATGGGCTGCGGCAAGAGAAAAAATTAAAGTCAAAGCTACGCAGTGAAACCAGTATGTAAAGCAAATTGAACCCAGAACATACTTCAGCAAGCAAAATAAGAAGGAGAAGAAGAAGAATTTACAAGGGCTGCATCCATTAGTGATGTGCTTACCAGGAAAAAACACTGTTTCTATGTTATTTGTTGTTCTGTCTTACTTTTAATAATGAACGCACAGGGATGTTTTCTATTTCAGTGGATACACATGCTAAACTGAAACATGTGTGACTAAACAACAGCTAAAGACGAGTCGATGTCAGAGCGCACTGCAGCTCCCTGTGGTGTCGACGGGACTGTTAAAGCGCTGGACGATTCTAGAAACACGGATGAGTGGCTCAGTCAGAAACACGCACACATCTGGTCTCTATATACTGTTCTAGTGAATGAACAGAAAATAGGCTAAGACTGATGTTCTCTTCAGGGAGGTTCTTGTTGTTTTCCCCCATTGTTGTTGCTAAGAACTGTCACTGAAGCGATTGTTGTAGGATGAGACTTTCTTCTGCACTTCATCCATGTTGGTTTGGCAGCTGCATGAAGGTTTGTGTGAAGGACCAGGGTCACTGAAAACATCTCAAAGAGGTTTATGGGTTTGCCGGAGCTTTAAACGTCTGTTTAGTGGAATTCATAACCTGGATTACACAAACACACAACTTGTGTCAATGAACTTTATACATGAAACACAGTTTAACTGATACAGCATGCTTGATCAGACAGAATCAAAAGGCCATACACACACATTCAGAAACGGAGAGCAAAATGAGCTGAGACAAACAGGCAGCGATGAGCGTCAAAGTGGCAAACTTAACACTGGAAGGTGACCCAGTTTGTCATCTGAACTACAATAAACCCTGCACAGCGGCAGCGTGTCAAGACTTTGAAAACCTTGTAGGTGAGACCTACAGAATCAGACACCAGCTTCTTCCAGCTGTTGTTTCTGTCTACCCACGGTGGACGTTTCTGTCAAAAGCTGCCCCACACGCTGGCAATTTGTGTGTCTTCAACGTCCTTAATTGCTCTCGTCGCATGCTACTTGGGCAGAATGCTTTTTCAATCATCAGCCCTGCACTCCTTTGTCACATTTTTAAAAATGCTTTGATGGAGGTTTGGGTTTCCGTCTGTGCAGCGCGAGGCCTGGTCCCCGGCCAGACCTGATTTGACCCCTCTGTGGGTCATAACACTGGAAACTTTCAGTTAGACTGGGGCAGTTCACTTGGAAACAAAACACCAGTAATATTTGTTGCGGACAGTTGCAGCTGCACCAAGTCGACACCATTAGTTCAGCCTCCGTTAAAGAGAGCACTACTGGTGAACGCTTTGTCTTCCGTACAGCTGCGAACTCATTCTCAGAAATGAAGCGAGAACAAGAACAGTTCGGCACTGAGACTGTTCACTTAGCTCCGAGCAGAAGCAAACACCGCATATTCCGGTGGCAGCTGATCTACCTGAAAGGTTATAGATAAGAACAAACTGTGATTTTGACCCTCATACAAAAAAAAAACAATTAACACATCTCAAAAAAATTAAAAATAAAAAAAATTGGAGGCTTCTGAAATATCAGGTCCCGTCTCAGTCAAACTGTAAAAAGCTACACAGCCTGGGATCTGTTAAGATGCACTTAAAGCAAGAAAAAAGCAGTTTCACCAGTTGAAGCTGCATATACACAACGATAGTTTGAATAGTTTCACTTCCTCTTCCTTATTTTTGATTCATCGAAACATTGAAAAATAGTGCTACTTTTTTTTTTCCTCAAAGGAAGAATAGTAAAGCTTATTTTGGAGTTGTTTTTTCAGTACTTCATAATAACAAAATACGGATAAGACTTTATACAATCAAAGTGTGAGTGACAATAACACCAAACAATGTCATTATCGGCTGCAGCGAATGCACTCCCACTTTAGAAACAATACAGAACACCAGTCCAGCTTTGCAGGAGAGCCGAGGAAGCATCTGCTGAGCAGAAACTAACTTTAATGTAGCTTCAGGGAGAGCAGATTGACCAGCTCAGGAGAGCTCAGGAAAAGGGTTGCCACAAGTATGCGGGAGAAAGTAACAGCTGGGACAGGAGAGAAACACTACTGTCTTACCAGCCACTTCACCGGTGAGGCAACAGAGCACAAGGCACATACAGAAGTTTATTTATTGGCTAAACATTTAAAAACAGCATCACATCATCTTTATATAAAACACATTGCGAGGTGTGGATGTCTGTGGGATGAGAGAGGAAAGGCAGCCACAGCAGTGGAAAGAATAAAAAAAAAAACTAAATGTTAGAAAAAAAACACAAACATCCAAAAGTGTGTAAATGGCTCTTTTGATGCAGCCTGTGTCTTTTCCAGTAAGAGGATGCTGGTCATACGGCTATGTTTAGTTTAAAACAGGAGCTCTTTTAGTGGAACGGGTTGATATTCCAGTAGACATCCAACAACAAAAACACAGTCATACCCTTTTGTGTTACACGTGGCAAATTACCTCTGAGTAGCCATGACTACAACTAACCAAGACTTCATAACATTAATGACACAGCTCAAAATGAAGGGTTTCTTACAGGACGGCATCACTGAAAAAGAAGAGGTCTGTTTGCGGTTGAAATGCTTTGACCTCATTTAGGACCCTGAAAAGTGGGCCCTCTACTCTCATTACATCTGGTTCCGTTATGCAACCAACTGGTAGGGTATCCTCATTTTGTCAAATTCAACCAATTTTCACCTAAAGCTGACAAACACTGAATGAAAGGTGAATCACACACCTAACAGGCTGATGTTACGCAATCTGATACTAAAAGGTATGATGGCACGGCAGGAAAGGATTACTAGAGAGAGTGTGGGAGGATGTGAGAGTGATTTATACTTCTGAACTACTTATTACCAGCAACCAAACAAGACTGGGGCAAAAGCAGATTTCCCTGTCTGATCTGAAACTATGACTATACGAAGCAAATAATAACTAAGCTGTGTATCAGGCGTCAGACGGTTCCCCAGAAATCGATACCACTCTAACACCGCAACCAACTGTTGTGACTCATTCTTTTGGAAATGAACCAGAGCAGGAAATAAGAGTACAAGCTGCACAGCAAAGCCCTTCTAAAGAAATTGTAAAACAACTAGAGGCGCACAAACAAAGCACGCAATAAAACATGCTGCAGTCAAGTGTCTAAATGTGTGTCAAAGCAAATTGAATGTAGTCAACTGGACTTAGTCATTCGTCTGATCCAATGGTTTGATGACTTGACTGATGGATTCATCGGTTCACTAGACGATTCTGGCTCGTCTGTTCAAATGTGCCCAAATACTCAGGAATTATTAAATTGTGTAATAACATGGCACACAGCAGTTTGTAATATTTAGATTAAACACAATAAGCCTAAAAAAAACTTGAAGAATGTTCAGTGGATTATTTTTATAATGTAAAAATGTTTCTTCACACACTGTGGAAGTTTATTCACTTCTCTTTGGATCGGTGCCTTATTTATAAGTATCATGCATTTATGGAATACACAGCAGAGTGTATGGTAATTCTCTTGGTCACTATGAAAGACAGACTATTGTTCAGATCAAAAACCTTTTGGATTGTCTCATATAAAGCAGCATAAAATCTTCTGCGATAAGTTACACCTTTAAACACACTTTAGGAACAACATCTGGCAGATTGGTTATACAACGTCTACCTGGTACAACTTGGGGCAGACAATGCAGAGGAGGTGAAAGACCTCTAATGTGCTCATGGCCAGAGGCATGATGGGAGCGACGAATAAATGGTGGAATGGACGGTCAGGGTCCTCTGTGATCTGGTGGCTTTCTTGACAAAACAGTTCAGCTGGTAAGGTTCAGTACGACAGAATGGTCCAACCAGCATGATGGATTGGCAGGACGGTTTTTGTTTCAGCTTGATGAGAAGATTTTACCATGATAAGATCTTAATGTAAGAGATCATATAGGTAGTGACTGGTATTAAACTGTGGAAGTTACAACAATCAAGGTTTCAGGATCCTCCTGTATTTTTTTTTTTTCATTTCACCATCTCTCTCTGTGTACAGTTACCTAGAATCCTCAAAGTCATCATTTAATTTCTACTTCTTCTCTTCTAAAGCAGCAGACCCTAAAACCATCTGTCTGAATTCTTCTCGCGTCTGTTTATGCCGTTAAAATGCAGAACAGTTCTCCACGTTTTAGCGGAGATGTCTGCTTACTTCTGAAAGTACGATGGGAACTGCTGACTGATGCACGTTAGCCATTCTTGGGGGAGTGACTATGATGATTTACAGATGGGGTGACATGGCATGCACAACCCTAACCCCATCAAAGATTACCATATGTACTGATTGTACAGAAATAAGAAGTTGTAGTAGTAGAAGGCATGTCTGCTCCATTTGTCCATTTCAATGGTACGGAGAAAGAAGCTCTAACATCGCCACTGTTTGCAGGGGGAAAAGGTTGTTTAACAATTACCTGTAAGTGCTTATAAACATAGTACTATATTTGATATAGTTCTAAATACTCAACCTAAGGTGTAAATTTATTACTTTGCACTGGGCTTTTTAAAGGCAATTAAAGCTCATCATTTTGAGATATACATGACAGACCAATAAAAATTACTAAGCTGTGGTTAATTACAGTCATAAACAAGTCGGCAATAGTTGTCATCATAAATGTGACATTGTAAAGGTGTGTGATATCAGAGATAAGGACTAATTAGTGCAGTCAGATGTAAAAGGTGACTAATGGACGGCTCGACACTCACGTGTCAGTAAATGTCCTCAAATCCACTCATAAAATATAAATTATCTGCTTGGGAAAAGTGGCAATCCAACACACTCGGCGATACAAAAAGTGTGTGTGTGTGTGTGTGTGTGTGTGTGTGTGTGTGTGTGTGTGTGTGTGTGTGTGTGTGTGTGTGTGTGTGTGAGTGTGTGTGTGTGTGTGTGTGTGTTACAGGGATGAAAGATGGGAAGCTTCATGACGTCTTATCCTGGCCGGGGGGGGGTCAGACCTATTAGCTCCAGGAATCATCATTCACTCCACAACTAAGTGGAGACGGGAGTCAGCCAGAGAATCCAAAAGTAGGCAAAGCTAATTCGTGCTATCATCACCCCGCTACCCCTCTGCCCCTTCCCTTGGGCCCGTTGGGAAAATGGAGAGGGAGAAATAGTGGGAGGCGAGAGAGCACATGTGAAAATAAAAGTACAGGACAAATTTCTTGATCAGTGGCATCCTCGATGAGAAAAACCTTTCCATCACGACGCCGATGCCAAAAGTCTGCGTATGTTTGTAGGAATTTACAAGCCGGTGAAGTCATGTTCATAAACAAACTGTGCAGATTTCCTGAAAGCTGGATAAATCACTGGTGACTGGCAAGCTTCACCGCACAGTCAGCAAGGTCACACGAACCAGATGCCTGCACAATGACAAGACCCTGACACACTTCTGAGGATGGGAGAGCGATTCCAATATTGTGTCAATACTGGAAGTTAAAAACATGTCAAATAAGGTGACCCAGTTAGGTGATCACAGAAAAGTATCTGCATCTTATGTGAAAGTTGATCAAAGTCATTGTGCAAAATTACCATCATGTTTAAAATTACTCATAGAGCATATCAAGGATTCTCACAGTATTTAGAAAAATGATCAATTCTGTGCATTAAGTTGTGGATTTCTGTATTAATGACAAGTTCAGATTGTTCAAATTAATGTCACTAATTACAGGCAGATTTTATATCATTACTTATTAATCAGAACTCTATTTACACCCCTGATTATCATTGGGTACAGCCATTCTCAAGTGTGGGATAAAATACAAGAAGAGACGAGGAGGGTCGTGGATGTGGAAATAATACAATCACAGATTCTAGGACAATTACTTGGTGAAGCTCATAATAAACAAAAAAAAAAAAACAAAACAAAAAGAAAAACCAAATACAAATAAAAAGTACAACATTAAAAAGCAGTGAGGTGTATTTTTCATTCATTGGCGTCTTCCGTACCCACCATTGGGATACATGGTTCACATGCAGAGGTTTAGTCTTGCTCTAAGAACCCGATTTATTTCTAGGTTAAACCTGCTTATGCTTAGGTTTACTTGTGCATCTGTGGGATTTGGTCCTAACTTGCACATTAACATGACATTATTATAACATTTAAAAGTTGTTTGACAACATGCATTCTCAATGAAATCAAGTTTTGTTTCACTTCAACTATTATTACCCCACATGCATCACTCTGCAGCTTTCACCTGCTGAAAGCACGACAAAACTGAACCTTAGTGAGATCAAATGAACTGAGCTCAGAGGCCAAAAAACCAAGTGACTGAGGGGCCCTACCTTAACTATTTTAAACTGGATTAACCCAATAACTACCTACACCCTGTAAACACTGGCAGACTGTAATCTGTGTTTCAAAATCGTACTCCCTTTTTAAATGAAGAAAAGCCTGAATATACTGTATGGCAGCTGAAAACTAAAGAATTGCCAGGTAACAAGATAAAGCGAGACAAGCCTCACCTTACAGAGTCTGCCTCATCCTCCTCGACTTTCATGAAGACTTTCACGTCGTCAAATGTAGGGCGCACATATAGCATTAACCTGGAAGCAGAAATCAGCATTTAGGACTGTAAAAGCTGCAGCGTCACTCATAAGACATGAACAAGCACAGAAGTGTAGCGGATGATGGTTTTAAATTGTCACTCGCTTGAACGAATTACAGAGGGTAGAAACACAAAGAACTCAATGAGTAAGTCCAGCACAGCCAAGATTACATGCGTATACGAAGGTTTCTGTGTTCCTGACATCCACAGCACCCGAGTCCGCAATAAACAGCTGGCCAATGAGCCATACAGGGTTAGTACTCTCTCGTTTGACTCCCAGACAGAGTCTATGTCTAAAGGGCTGGCACAGAACCAAGACAGGTATCTATTTAACAAAGTACACCTGTCTACAATATAAGCTGAGCGCAGGCAGGCCGATTACGGCTGACTGTTATCAGTGTAAAAGGTCAGGTGGGGGGAGTCAGATCACTGTTCTGCTAGGGGTTCAGATTAGAAGTACTCAGTGTTCTGGCAACAAAAGACTCTGCCTTGTTCAAAGACTGCGGGTTCATGCTGGAAGAATCATGAATTTGGGGAAATAAAAGAGCAGAATTACAAAGATAAGTGTGAGAGTTAATGAGCACTTGGGGACACCCCACACAATCCTGTATTAGTGGAACTGCAATATTGAGGCTGGTGTGACGGATTAGAAGAGGAAATTAGCTTTGACAATTTGATGACAAAAATCCTCAGCGTGGTAAAATCAATAATGCACATTATATTACGCAGGAGTGCATTTAAACGTGCTTATGCTAATGAGGAAAATACTGTTAACTTTATGAGCAGGTCCCTGTTGAAGGCTATACCTGAGGCTATGGTTCCTTCCTTCTCCACAAGGCTCTTACACATGCAGAATCATTTGGTCCATAGCTGTGTTATAATCCTTAAAACATAACGCTGCCAAACTCAATTAAAGGAGCTCTGCTCCGTCAGGGGGGAGTGAACCTACTTCAGGTCACCACAAGTAAGCCTGCAGTCGTAGTGACAAATAATGATCCGTGTGCTCAACAGGGAAGTCTAATTAGCAACAGACATTGTGTTTTTCTGCCGCAGCTGACAAGTAGTATTTAAGTACATACAAGTCAATATAAGCCAAAGTGGTGATGACATTCAATGAGAAACCATGTTACAGATGCACAAAAGCGCATGTCAGGAGTCATTACCGTGACTGATTCATTTAGATTTGTTTTTCCACAGTCGTCCTCTGTGAAAATGTACAAACGTAACAGTTGCGGCAAACAATAAAACTGATCATTCAAACTATTTAAGACAATATAATGGGGGCGAGCAGCAGCCATTGTCCCCACATGTGAGTTTTCCCCTATTATACATTAAAGTGAGCCAAGCGATTGATATACTTTGTCTTTTCAATGAAGTCCATTTGTCTGAGGTTACAAGAGAAGCTGTCGGCAAACGCAAGAAATGAATTAAACATGGTGACAAATGTGTCCACGCTTTACGCAGGCCTTGTGCATTCGCCAAGATAATGGGCACAGCTTTCACTCCGGCTGTTTAGAGTCACCTACAAATGTCCGAGCAGACATACGTCTGGCGCAGTTCCTAAACTCACAAATGAGCAAAGGCTACAGCAAATACATAAAACTGAGAACAAATGCTGATGAACACATTAGCCCATATCTTAATAATGCTATTTGAATGTAAGCAAAAATAGTAATTTAGAGAAAATGCACATTGTTACAGGTTATGTGTCTTGTATGCCATTATTAGAATTTTAATGATCTTCCAATAAGAGGGTCATTTGACAGAAAATGTTTGATTTATTTCTAAAAATTATAAAAGATTACACCTGCAATGTCTGTGCTTTAAGCAAATAAAGCTGATGTACGGAACTAACTTTAGTTAATTCATATGACTGTTGCTGGTCAAGAACGATCATTAGGAGAGGGCGATCAGCGATAATTTGATCTTGACAGAGGCAATAAAACTGTGTTGAGAAAGTTGCACTCACTGACATTTATCATTTCATTATGAAACAGGACACCAGGAGATATGGCTGCAGAACCTGACTACCTTTACATTGTTTCTAAAATGTTCTTTCATTAGCATTTTGTTCAGTTTTTTTTAACCCTTACATCGTGTTGGTCTAACTCTTTCATCACTTTTACGTCAGAGCGCTTCACTCAGTCAATGCGAAGATGATATATGAATAAAGGTAAAAGTAATGGGATACCCTAATGCCTTAAACATGGAAGTGCACTATGGAAGTGCTAATTTTGCACAGCAACACATGACCAAAACCAGCATTCAACATAGACTTTAGTATGAATCACCGTTAACAGAACTCACTTTTGACGTGCAACAGGATTCGACTCTGTAGGGTGAATGTAAAAGGTCAATATCTGTTCCAAGGTCTTCTGATCAGACACCCTACAAAAACAGAGAGATGGTGTTAGAAACCTATCAACAACCCAAAACAGCATTTCTTTCATTATTTAAACACAGAGACTGCAGTGATTTTAATTTGCTTGTTATTGAGGACATGCTGAGTAACTCACCTCATCTGACTGAACTCTGAGCTGCATTGAGGAAACATGAGCTTCAGGTGCCACAGGAATTGCCGTTCTCTAATGAGACACAGAGAGACTCATTTTTAGATGGAGGTTATCAGAAACAGTAGTGCTTGTGGTCTGTTTTTCAACAGATGAGCTCATTTATGCTCACATATTATTCCCTTCACAGCAAAACACAAATGCCCTTGTTTAAATTCAAAGCATAAAATGGATTCAGCCTTAATCTATCCAAGACAATACGCCTGGCTGCTTCCAAGATTTTGTCCATCTGTGTGACTGCATGTGTGTGAATGAAAAAAGAAAAATAATAAAATAAAAAAAAAAGAGTCACCATGGAGACTATGGCATATACACTCAATAGTAGGACACCAGCTGGTGGACATCACATAATAATCACTTCTTCTGGGGTAATGCTCTGGGCAGTAACTATTAAATGTGGTTGGGTTTCCTGGGTTGCTGGGCGTGCTCTACAACCAAACACTTATTCCCCAAACAGCTGCAGTGTACACACACGCACACACACACTACTGTCAGCCAAGAAAATGTAATATATCAAAAAGGTGTGTGGATGAAAACAGTACAATGTGATTCAGCTTTCTTCTTTCCTCCTACAATAATAGATTCACTCTTTTTTTAGACAAATGACCGCAATTGAAAACCTCTTCAGTTCTTTTCTTTTTCCGACAGAAGTCTTTAATTTCTGGTTCTTTTTTTTTTTTTTTTTTTTGGGGGGGGGGGGTTACTGGGAATATTTTCTTGTCTTTGATAATACTTGGAGGGTGTGATTCATGATGAAAGCCAAGGGAGGCGGTGTAGTTTCCTGGAAAACGTTAGCGAACATCATGATTTCAAAACAATAAATAAAGACAAGAAACCACAAGTTTAAAACTATACAACGAAGTGGAAACTCCAGGAAATCATATTACAAATGCAGTTACAACACAGCACCCTAAGGTAACAGGTACAAAAGGTGCAGACTGTATACAGAGACATACTATGAGGAAGTTGCCCTTCAATCCCTGCAGAAAATCATGTAGTAACCTCTCTTCATGATGAGATAAATTTCGCTTTCATTCACAACTGTCATTACCCAAGTCACCCAAAACCTTGGGGGATATCACATAAAAAACAAGTAGACAGAAAGACACTGTTGATCTGATCACAATTTGTCCTTCAAACTGTGACATGCACAGAAAAATGACACAAATTCCATGTCTTTTTATCAACGACAAACTGAGAGTCCCGTAAGTCTCTGCCAACTAGTAACACAACCTCATTGTACTTTCAATCTATAACCACTGATACACAAGTTTGTCAATATTATGCAAATGTATTGATAAAAGAAAAACTACCTATTTCAATTTAACAAAATCAATAAAGTGTTAAAAGTGTGCCACTGTCCTGAAGAAATAGGAAATATTACTGGCACAAGTTTCCGAAGGCTGTTCCCTCTGGACTCATAAAGCGACCATGCTGAGAGCCGAACATAACTACAAGGACGTGTCGACCGAGACCACAGAATTTACCATGTAAGAAGATGGAGCTGATTCATCAAGCTCTTCCTCATCAGAGAAAACGTGCAGAAGCCCTGATAGAGCTTCACGATGGAGATGAGACACACCCTCAGAAACGCACAGAACATAATTGAAAGGCACTCACAGGAGACCTTGTTATTAGGGCTTTTGGTATTCACCAAGAGAATTTCAGGGCACGAGATGGACGTTTCTTTCAGTACTTGTTATAAATATATATATACTTGATATAACCCAAGATACTTTATTGAACAGACTGTATGCAATAGAATTTTTTTTTAACTATGCATCTGAGCAGAAACCTCACAATGGCTCACAGAAAACGCTAATACAGCTGATTAATTTCAGATGTGGAAATTTGAGGATTATTACAGTAGAAGGCAGTGTTCACACTTGTTAAATTAACCTGAAATTGAGGGGAAAAAAATGGAAGTAAGTCAGTATATCCAACCAGAACAGGTAAATAAATTACAAGTATGCAGGACAGCTGTAGTGGCGTATCTTCCGCAAAATACCTTTCATAACAATGCTGTACGTAGGAAATGCAAGTTGGATTACTGTGGTAGGATTATTAACAAGCTAAGAACTTATCACTACATAGAATGTATGAAACTGTAAAACCCTCTACTGTCTGATTCAATAAGATTTGCTGCGATACAATATTAACTTATCAAAGCTTCTTTCATGTTGCATTTAGACTTGAACCAAACCACACCAAAGTTTGTGGACTGGGACATGCCTTTTATAGAGCTTCAGTCTTCTTGTTTGGCGCTCAAAAGAATTCAGAAGGCAGTGAGCACACTTCCACGATTGTGAGACCTAAGACATGCCATACTTGGATTTTCCTCAATATGCATTTGTTTTCAAATCAGGTCTAACAAGTCATCTCACGATGCAGCGTTGATGACTGGATCCCTGAAACCTCTTTGATCCCAGAGTGCTCCAGATAAGCAACCACAAAGATTTAAGGAAAGATGAACCAAAAGATGCAGTCAGCTTGATGGATGCCAAAGCTATTCAATGCACAAAGGCAACGAAGGGTATCCCATCTGCTTTAAGCTGATTGGGGGGGGGGGGGGGGGGGGGGGGGGGGGTACCCTTTCATGGAGGAATGTGACAAGTGTTACTTCGGCCTCCATGTGGTGGAACGAGTCTGGAATCCAACTGCTAACATCTTGGAGTCACATACCACAGGGTACCATCAGAGGTCTTGTACAGGCCATGCCTCGACGAGTCGGGATTTCTCTGTTGGCACGTGTGGAACAAACTAGACAATTAGACAGGTGATCATAATGTTTTGGCCTTGTCAGTGGCAATCTATCAAGGCAAGTCAATATGCTGTTATTTAGTAACTGAATGTTTGGAACATTCTCGGAATGAAGTTAATTGCACTCTTTCAAAACACATTAAAACCCACTGGTAATTGGTCGTACACGGCCAAATCTGACAAATGCAGCTTAACTGTCCTTAGACACTTGGGGGGTAAAAAAAAGAAAAAAACTAAATTAAATTCAAAGTCAAGCAAAGGCCAAAACTAACCCAGTTTAACTGAACTCAATGTGTTTTTCTGTCAACAGGTGCATGTCTGTGACCTGTGGTGTTTTTGTGGGGCATCCAGATGGCAGCTTAACCAACTCATTTGTTGGAAGCAAAAATGAGGTCAGTAAGAAACAAAAAAAAAAAAAAAAAAAAAAAAAAAAAAAGACTAAAAAATATGTTCAGAACATACTATAATGAAAGGCGGTTAGAAGTTTCCCCTTGGCTGCAAGGAGGGCAGTAGAATTGCATGTAGTGAAGGCGACAGCAGTGGGTATGTTGGAAGCGTCGACAAGGGGGTGGGAGAGGATTTCCTACGCAACTGTGGGAGGCGCCCAACAACCTTAGTCAGAGAAATTTATGTGTTTGCTTAGTTTTGGCTGAGTTTCATCTTTGGTGCGTCAACGTGTGCACGGGTGCATGCAAACAGGTATGCATGCATTTGTGCGTGCAAGCAAATGAGGGTGGAGCACCAGGTGTGATGCCATTATTCTGTCATTACAGCAAATGGAAACTATGTCTTTCAATGGAAAAAAGGGGCTTGGCCACAGATTCCTTGCAATGATTTTAGGCAAGACCACAGTGCATACCTGGGATAACAGCTATCATTCATTGTCGTGAAAAAAGAGGAACTAGCAGCATTAAAGTCAAAACAGAAGCTTCAACAGCCAGGGATGGACTACTCTGAATATCAGAACCTGGTAAGAAGAGGACAAGAAAGAAGACAACAGTAGCAAGAAACAGGAAAATAATAGGTAGCTTCCTCAAATATATAAGAAAATATCTGTTGTGTAACCAAGCTCTGTTGAGTGAAATGGCTTCATGAATGGCCAGTGAAGACTGAAAATGAAGTTTAGAAGTTTTCTGATGTTGCTTCCTAGCATTAGCAGTTATGCAGTACTAGCAATGAGACACAGCCTTCGACACAGTTGACCACCAGATGCTGATGAACAGGCTGTGGGAGCCCCACCTCCGAGCCTGGTTCTGCAAAGGTTTCTTCCTGTTAAAAGGGAGTTTTTCCTTTCCACAGTCGCTTATGCTTGCTCATGTGGATCTGCTGGGTTTTCTCTGTAAAAGTGTCTAGAAACGACCATGTTGTAATTGGCACTTCATAAATAAACCTGAATTGAATTGAATTGATTGGACCGTCAGGTCCAGTGCTCCAGTGGTTTTCCTCATACCTGGCTGGGAGGAGCTTCAGTGTGCCAGCCAACCACATTATGGCTGAGCCAGCCAACATACAGTGTGGTGTGCCACAGGGCTCAGTTCTGGGACCCCTCTTGTTCTGTTATACAGTATGTCCTTCCTCTGGGTCAGATAATCCAGAAATTCAATGATGTCTCCTACCACCAATTTGCTGACGGCCTACAGCTGTCCTGTTCCTTCAAGCCTTCTGGAACTCACAAACTGAGCTCCTTAACCACTGCTTTGTTAGTGACAGACAGTTTATAAAGTGACAACAGCCTCCAATTAAAAAAAAAAAACCCAGAGGCTGTCATCATTGCCCCATCCCCAATATTAAGCAGCACCTCGGTGATATGAGCCCCTCAAACAAAACCGAACTGAGGAATGAACCTTGGTTTGATCTTTGACAGCGCCATAGCACTAGACCATCACTCAAGGCAACTGGTTAGAAACGGTTTCTTCCAGCTGCGCAATATTGCTAAGCTCAGACCCACGGTGTCTAAGAATGAGCTTGAAATGATCATTTATGCGTTCATATCCTCGTGGCTGGACTACTGCAACAGCCTGTTCACTTGCCTCAACAAGAAAGAGCTGGCTCATCTTCAGTACGTCCAAAACTCAGCTGCGAGGCTGCTGACCAGCACCAACAGGAGGTCCCACATCACACCTGTGTTCAAATCTCTCCACTGGCTCACTGCTGGGTTCCGTGTCCAGTTTAAAATCCTGGTGCTGACCTTCCGAGCCCTACACGATCAGGCTCCCATCTACATCAAAGGCTTAATCACACCCTACAGCTTGGGCTGAAGCCTGAGGTTATCGGATCAGAAACTGCTAAGACTTCCCCGGACTCGCTTTAAAACTAGGGTGTGTGTGTGCTTTATCTAACTCACCACTGCAGTGGAGGGGGGCAGGTGGGCCACAGTTAGCCCTCAGTGAGAATAGGATATGACGGCAGAGACCCAAGATAGGTTGTTGTCGTTTCTTCATGCAGTAAGCAATCACTTAAACCTTCATGAAGAATTTAATGACAACAATTAACCTGAAATACATGTTTTTGGATTGTGAGGAGAAACTGCAGAAACTAGAGAAAAATCTATGCACAGGGAGAACATGCAGGGCACATTTTTGAAAGTGTAAAAGAAATGTTTAACCTGTAAAATAAGCTGTATTACAAAAGAAATTTAAAATAAATGAAATATTAATTGAAGCACTGCAGAAATCCAAACCTAAGCTTATGCTAAAATTGCTCTTCCACAGATTTGACAAAACAGTCCGAGTCAAAGGTGAATTTGAAATCCATCTATTAGGACTGTACTGTTCTGACGGCACTGCACTCTTTTTCCAACAGGGAATCTTTTTGGAGGTGAAAACATTCTCACCGCATTTAACAACTAGATCAATCTGAAGACATCTCTAAAGTTAATGGACTCACATGTTCCAAAAACAAGTTTCTTCGCTGGCACACCGTTTATAATGCGACATGCGTACCACAGTTTCACTATATTCTGGCTGTGTGCCAAACCTATTTCATCTGGTTAAGCTACCTGTCATTCAGCAAGCTGTTTGATGAATATTCCCTCCTGGGGGAGAATATGCTCTTTAACACTGGCCACGCAAAGCAGCAGGTACTTTATTACTCCTAATTTCAGCCTGAATCTGTGCGTGTGCGTGTTTCAAATGTCTTAACAGGTTTTCAAACAGGCATGTTTTCAGGCGAAACTAGCTACTGACCTCTGCCAGACAGCTCCACAATGACGCCCACTCCACACACAGACTCACCAGGTGTGCAAAGAAAGGCAGAGCTTTACCCAACAGCGGTTGCTATTTGTGCTGAAATGGAGCTTTTGCATGCTGTACAAAGTTTTTGAAGCATGCTGAACTAGTTAGCGTCTCAGTACACACTCTGGCCGCCACTTTAAGCCTTAAACTGTCTGCCTCCGTGACAGAGACAGAGACATGAAGCAGACCAAGAGGAAGAGGGATGAATTCATTAACAGGAACACACTCTTTTGATTAAGTGAGCAAGTGGATTTGCTTGTGCCACCAGCACTAGAGAGCATAAAGCCTGACTGGTGGTCTGGCAGTAGGAGCTGAAATCCATCTGGCTGGATTAGCAGGACAGATCCAACAAAAATGGTGCAACATAAAAAAAAAAAAATAATAAAAAAAACACGTGTCTTGTGTTTCTGCTCATCAGAGACAGATGCCAGAATTTGGGTGGCAAGTGGGTGCTGGTGAACTAAGATCACATCATGTAGTCCCATTTCTTTAATACAAAAAAAGATAACTAAAATTCAGAGAATTAGTCCGTAACACCAGAGGGAACGATGAGAGAGAGAGACTAAGGGAAGAAGCAGGGCAGGAGAACATCAGAAGCAACTACAACTTCATGTATAAATGCTTCCATCCTATACAATATCCAGCTTGGTCATGAGGAGCTGGAGGTTAAAGTACTGAACCAGCGATTCTCAAACTGAGCTGCTTACAGTGGAACATGGGGGCAATTCATACATATATATCGTTGAATGAAATTTATTGGGAAAAATATCTAAAATGATCAAAATATAAAACTTCAAATTTATATCTGAAATAAGCATGTAAATAATAAGTCAATAACCCAAAGGATAAGCCTACTGTATGTTCAGTTCAGCCATAATGTACAACATAATGTAGAGTTCCATATTTTCTCAGGCGGTACTCACTGAGAAAAGTCTGAGAAGCATTGTCATGGAGAAATACAAGTGAAAGGCAGGGTATATTCTACACATGCTGTCTGTGCTTTACAGCACTTCAACAGAGAATCACCAACATACATTCACTTCTGCAAGTAATTTAGAGTCAATACTTAATCTACAAGCATAGTCTGGATTGTGCGATGAAGCAGGATTACAAAGAAAACACAAAAGGACAAATTCCCAGCCTATAAGCAAGGTCTTTTTCAAAGAGGTACTGTGATATTATGTTGAAAAATCTGTCTCTATTAGAACAAAATCCCCTCTCCAAAACGCATTAAAACAGAAGAGGAGTATCACAGACTTGATTGCAAGGCTCTATTAGTCTAGTCACGGTGCACGTCTGTTACACAGCTCTGAATCTGAGCCGGTATGCAAAGCCCGCACTGCTGTTGACTGCAAAATGAGAGACCAGAAAACTGAGGAAATTCAACTTGAAAAATACTCATGAAATACATGCAAACAGAGAGAGCATGCGCTTGGAAATCAATCAAGGTACGTCTTGCTGTAAGGAAACATCACTCACAACTCCAGCCCGCAACTTCAGGTTTCTTGTTCAGGTTCCAGCTTGAACTCCAACTCTTCAAAAAAATGCTGCCATATCAAGGCTTGGATTTTACTCTTTTGAAAAGTTAATGAATGCAAACATGGTTCTAAAGACATTTGCATAACTACAGAAGAAAACTCACTCCCAGCTGTCAGAAAAAAGCTGAATGAAGGTCTTTAATTTGAACTCAATATAAAGATGTTGGAAAACAGAAAAATATTGAAACACTTGTTTTTGTTTCTTTACTGATATCACAAATGGGGCAAAATGCCAATTTTGGTGTTCCATCATTAGCTTCATCTTTAAATGACAAAACGGTAAATAGACCTGCATGTTGAACAAGGAAAACGATGAGAAATTCTTCATTTTATCCATCTGGAATAAAGAAGTTGATTAAAGAACGGCATCCTGAGAACATCCAGTAACATTTGGGACAACATTTTGAAATGTGTTCAAGTGAAATGCTTTAAAGTACTGATTTTACAGGGTTCACTGTCCAAGTCACATGAACTCCCAGACAGAAAATGATACGATTGCTTTTGCAGAACACATGGAAACCAATCTGCACGTGGTAAGAGGTATGCATCTCTACTGCATGTAGCAACATCAAGTTTCTGGCTAATTTAAAGTTTGGAATTTCTCTCAGAGCCAGAGAGCAGCGTGTAGCCCACAGTTACGCAGCCAATCGTGATGACAATGTTCGTAACACTGATGAAACTCCTGCTTGCCATTCTGATGCGAGGTTTTGCCTCGGGTGGCAGCCGGCACAGACTCTGCTCCGCATCAGCACTGGTTAATCAAGCCTCAGACAGCCAAGAGCCTGTCTGTTCCACGTATAAAGAAAAAAAAAAAAGAGAAGAAAATTCTGAGTAAAGCAGCTGCTGATTGTTTCATTTGAACCTAATTTCTGGAAAGTAGAAGTTGCACTGCAGATGAGCGTGGAGTGATGAATTGTCGTCCCCCGCAACGAAATCTGGGCTGAAATACACATCTTTCTGCTTTAATCCATTTGTGCATCCATTCATCATGTGCAACAGCTCACACTCCACTCTGGTTTCTGCAAACCTGTGATGAATGTCAATGCAACAGTGAGGCACTGTCAAAATGCATTAATTGCTCTGATGGAGCCACAATGATTTCAGCGCTTTTCCATGGTCTCAGTACAGCAAGATTTCACTGGGGCATGTTCTTCACATGAGCATTTTCTATTCATTCTTTCAGTTTGAGGAGAAACTCCTATAGAAGCCGCTCCTACTTGATTCATAGAATCTTGAGCCCGCCTGGCATCCAGGTAACTGGAATAGAAACAGTCCGATTTGGGACCAAAGAAAAAAAGAATAAGGTAAAATGAACAATCCTCAAACTCTTTCAGAATAACTACCACAACCTCACCAGAAGCCATAAACGCCACCCAAAAAAACAATGATTCTGGGAATATTACTGAGACATTCCCTCGCCTTTTTTAAAAAATGTTGCTAATCATTGTTCATTACCCATGCATCTTTATTATCCGTCTAATGTTATCCGGACATTAAGTTTGGATCCCTGTCCTAATACTGAGCGAAGGTCAGGTTACAATCTGTACATGTGATCAGTTCATCAAAACAGCTAACTAGTCACACCTCAACTCAACTCTTGATGTAAGTCAGGAATAACAACTCATATGACAACAGAAGTTAAAATCGCCGTTTGTCTATTTTCCCTGGACAGCTTCACTTCAGCGCCGTTTTCATTTAGTAAATTGTGCTTTTTGACATAAAAATGTGAATTGGTGTTCATCATCATTTAATCCAGTCTCAAAATGACGATGACATGTTTACTTTCCATGTAGGAAATCAGCAAATGCTTTAACAACTGAGTTTTTAAAGCTCTCACACATCTTCCAAACCTTTTCAATACCCCTGCACATGCACCTCCTCCTAGGAAGTCGAAACTACATCAACACGATAGTTCTTGAACGCGCCACAAAACGTGGAATACAAAATGAACTCTAACGATAGCATAATTTGACTGACCCTGCACCCCCTGCAAAGTTCTGAAGTTACACAAGTTCTTGGAGTTGTTACAAACACCTGTCAAATACTGGAAACAAAAAGAGGCCTCCTCTATACCAAAAGAATTTTTTTTTCTTTTTTTTTTTTTTTGTAATCGCCGATTGGCAAGATAGAGAAAAGTGATATACAGGGCACCAAACCACAGCGGATCATATTACTAACGATCTGGGGTTATTATAGAAATATGTTCAGCTATTACACACAGTAACTGCTCCTGAAATGTGTTGTCCAGTTCACTCAAACTGCCTCTGAGGAAAATGCCCTGCCATGCCAGGCTGAGGTTGTAGAAAACATAATTCCACCCTAACACAACTACTCCCAATGTTCTGCCAAATGCCAGCTATTATATACTTACCCTCCAAGGGCTGGACCAAGAGGCAGCCTGTAATTTTTTGTCAATCTCTTCACTGTTCGTGCCTTGTTTTTGAAATTAGTCATTGGTAAGAGGTGGAAAGAAAGTACTTGTACGGGCATTATTCTGAATACAAACATTTAATCAAAGAAACACGTGCTCACCAACTCACATTCGAGCACATATGCTCACACGTGCACACGCACGCAGACACACACACACATACACACACAGCATGAAAGCCCTCCAGTCAGCTGTCTGCCAGTAATGATCCTTTTCTGGCAGTGTGAGTGCGTAGCATGAATATGTCGCTAACCAGCTGCAGTCACACTGCTCTCACATCTGCTTTTTATATTATGTACTTGGTACATTCTGAAGCACATTCTCCCTCGCTCCCTTTCTATTTATCGTATACCTTTCATCCCATCCCTCGTGTCCATTTGCGGCTGTGTGAATGGGACACTGTTGCGGTTAGTTAAAAAATCTCCACAGTGAGACATGGTGAGACTAACCAGACTAAACAAAGAAGGGCTGTGCAGCTGGATGGGGACGGCGATTTCTCTACAGATACGACAATAACAAAAGCATAAAGCTTTTTGTATCTTCAGCCGGCGCAGCTGTGTGAATTTCAAAAGTTTCCCGGGTGGCAAACCTCAAAACTTTAGACTGAAATTCAACGGGCATTCGAAGAAAACTTTTCAGACACCATTTCACAAATGCTGAACTGGAAACTGGGAGCGCGTGAGGTTGGACATAAAGTCGTCTCATCCCGAGACGTGCGCATTTGAATCGCCACCTGCAAGGCCAGAGACAGACATGACAGGGTGGCAGGCTTAAAGCATGGAAAAGGAGGTGGTGAAAGGGAAAGTAACAACATAAAACCAGCTGGAGCGACTTAACAAAGGCTTCTTTTAGTGACAATCCTGATTGGCACCGTATGGTGTCCCAGGGCATTTCACACTTAAGTATGCAGTTCAATAACCATCCACCACGCTCTTTTTCCCTCCACTTTCCCTCCAATGTGGGATTAGAGCGGCACAGCTCAGGATGAAAAGAAATGGTAAAATGACAGACAGGGGGTTGTCCAGGGAGTGAGAGAGGCTCAGGAGAGTGTGTAAAAGAATTACTCACCAATTAAGAGTCTTACAGAAGCATTGGGCCGCAGCCTTTGATTCACCACAAGTCTGGTAACTCAGTTGACACTTTCTCACTCGTGACTTAATAATGTAACCACACATCAGGGGAAAAAGGCACCGTCACTTTGATTACTGGTGGCATCAAACCCTAAGGACAAACTAACCTACTGATGCTCACTTCTTCTTTCTTAAGTTTAAAGCTGGAAGAAACACAGTATCAATAAAAGGTGTCTTGCTCAAAAATGTGGGGAGTCATTCTCCATGTTGTAATGTGTCATAAAGTAAAGAGGTTAGTAACCAATCATGAATAATGAAATGAGCAACACGATTAGATTTACTGGAGTAGATTCACCAATGAACACAAATACAGTTGGAGGGCTGCTTTCTCTCTCCGTCGAGTTCACCAAGACGTCCGTTCACACTAGCAAGATTCAATACCGTCCAACGCCACGAGCAACAGACGTCTCCCCGCGATCTACTTGGCATCATGAATATTGTGTTTAACAAATAATGTTCCTAAAGGTTTTCAACTAAAAACCCCAAAACAGAAATGTGGCAACTTCCCAGGACCAAACCTTAACATAACAACTGTGCATTTATGAAGCACCGTTAAAGAAAACAGCAGACTATCAAATAGGAAAAAAAGCCGTGAACATCTCGATGCTGCTGATAGTTTTAAGGCTTTGGTTGCTCAGTAATTCATAACATCCAACAAACAGGCCTCTCAATGTCATGATCTGCTTTGGTGAATCCAGCTTCTTTGAGAATCTCCCTTGGATTTTTGTTTAGTTTAAATTATGCAGGCTACAATGAACATATTTCAATTAATCCTGAAAAGAAATGTAATAAAAGTTAGGAATTTCATTCTACCGTTGGCCGACAAACACAAATTAGTCCCGTAGCCGCGTTGGATTGTGACTCGTTATGGAAGCCCTGATCTACAAATTTAAAACAAGGCAGCGTGCAGGCTGTGTCACAAACAAATGGCTCCAACAAAATGACGAGCAACCCCATTCATCACAAACATCTTGATAATAACTCCCACTAAACAGCGGCTGTCACTGCCAGTGGCGGATCTGGAAGGTGATGAAGGTCTTATTTTGCCCAAGATTTGCTTCAGAGGTAAAAGCTTCACTAAGTTGGCGGACGACAGTGAGCTAAGCTCCAGAGTACCGCATGTCACCTCGAACTTAAATTGCCTTTAAACAGCATTTAAAACCAGATAGTTATTGAAAATTATGACTGAAGACTCCAAAGACCTCTTATTTCAAAGTATTTGTGTATTTTGGTATATTTTACTTTTTTCAAACGAGCCAGTACAAAATTAGGATTTAGTTGACCACGAATAACCTTAGTTACTAGTTCTCTAAACTGCATCTTTACTGAAGGGAAATATTAATCCCTGAACTCTTTCAGTTCATCTGACAGTAACAAAAACATCCGGCCACCAGTTACATTAAGATTAGTCTTTATCTGCAGAAGCAGCCATGAATAAACTTCAGCTTGACTTCCTAAGAGCTGTCTGCACGTTCATGGCTTTCCATGTTTCTTTTGTTGAGTTCATGTATTTCCCCAAAACTTCAGTATTTAAATTAACATGCACTTTTGTGATATGGTTTATCATTAGTTGGCAGTGAGTCGCTGAGGCACCCAGCTGCTCTTCAGTTTCAGTGAGTCTGGTCAGAATCTGTTGTGTTTATTAACCAATATATCATGTTTCTGGTTGGACTAAAGACGGACCTGATGCTGGATACACAAAACTGGATGAGCTGGGCTCCTACAGCACAGCACACAGACGCCAACTTTAAAAACACACACTGCACTCTTGAGAATTGTCTACATCCAGATTATAGAGCATCTTCCAAAAGGTGACTTCAGCTGAACGTCTTGAGCTCAGTGTGCGTCGCGCCACAATCACACAGCTCCAAGTACATTTTCAACACACATCCAAATGAAGGAGAACAAAGAACAACAGTAACTGGTAGCTAGTTTATTTCTATTAACAGCAGGGGTAACTCTGAAAACAGTCAGCTATGACGACAATTTAAGCACAACACTGGTGGAAAAAACCTGAAATGCTCAAACTGATTTCTTTGATCCAATTTTTCTTCATAAGATCTATTTTAAAAAACAAAAAAAAAATCCCCTTTGAAAGTATACAACCTTTTCATCAAGAAACTCATTGTGACGGCATTCAGGTGATGAATCACACCAGAAACTCACTGCGGTTTCACTATTCTTGACATGTCAAAGATGGCTGGGACTATCAACAGTCCCTGCACTGCCTCAGGTATATTTCTGGGGCAGAAGTCTGTGTTTCACCATCAGACACTGCCATCAGAGAACCGGAGGGAAGCCGGAGACCGATGCTGCTGAACTACTATTAGAGCTTCACAAGAGTGCCATCCTGTGGCAAAGAGCAACAACACTAATCAGAGACTCACTCTGCAGCAGATTCGGCTCATCACCCACAGAGCAAAATAACTACTGTCAGCATGTTGTGATTTATAATTTCTACAATTACTACTCAAGCAGAAAACTTACGTTTAAAATTACTATATTTGTGATTGCTCTTCAAACTGGTATTTTTTCACTACAGTTTGACAACCATGTACAATACTCAAGAAAAGTAAAAATGTGCATATTGAAGGTGGCCTTATTACAAGTCACCCCTAATCTTCCTTCTCTTTTTCATTTATCAATTATGCTAAAGCTAAAGGATGAATTCAAATATACAAGAATCTGTTTCACCATGATACCATTTTGCTGGTACTGTAAGTCAGACTGTAAGAAGTTGTCTGCAAGAAACGTCTCACAAATATATGGTACAAAATTATCTGGGACCACCATATGTCACTGTATGACAGAGAAATGCCGCTACAATACCACAGGAAAAACAAAAACAGAACAACAATGAACATTAGATTTCTGTTTTACTAACAGCGCAAACAAAATGTCGACAAAAAGAAAGAGATGCTGGAGGCCGATCAAGGATGTAGTTACATCTGCACATGGAACAACATCTGACTTTGACGCCCACACGATTTTTTATGATGCGATTTTTATTAACGTTTGATTTACAATCCAGAAATAACAGCACAGGCTAAAATGACGCATAGTCCTAAACATAGATAACTGTATAAGAAGTTAGTTATTGTATTCATACCTGTTGAGGAAGAAGGTGGAGTTTTCTCGGCTCTTGGTGAAGGCGATGGGGAGCATTCTCAGCGTGATGTTCATCCGGCGGGCGTACATGATCATCCTCTTGGCCTGAACAACACACAATCAAAGACAGAAAAACACATTACAAAAGTGTTCTGCAGTATTGCAGCTGAGTTTTATTAATTCACTAACAACACAGTATCAATCAACGATCATGCTTGCAGTAAAATCGGTTAGTCTTTGTTAGCAAATTTTTTTTTGTTTTTTTTACTTTAAGCACCTTGGAGGTGGATTAAATAAGAGAATTCAATCAACATAAGCTTCATAAATTTATCAATTAATCAATACACAATATCTTCAATTAACTGGTTTCAGCATTTATTGAAACTAATAATACAGTTAGGTTGTGTAAAAGTTTTCCAGGTTGAACTTGTACTTTTGCGCTTTTGCACTGTTTGCGCGCTGAAATCGAAGACATATTTGGAATTGCTGTTAATTGTGAGTTAACTCTATGCCGGTTTGACCCAGTTGCCATCAGAAGCGTGACTTGATGTGGGCACCGAACAAAAATCAGTTAGAACACATGCGTCAGACTCTGCAAAGAAGACATCTCCTGCCTTTTTCCTCCCCATAATAAAAGTAAATACTAATCCTGACTTATTTACTGTGGGCAACATTGTTTGACTCTCATAAGCAGACATAACAAAACACTGAGACCAAGAAGTAAACAGCCAATTGCAATGAAATGCCGTAGAAGCCAATTACCATTCCTGCCAGTGAAATTTTATTCACTTCAAATTCAAACTATGAGGGTTCGTTTGCGAGACATGAACAATGCAGGAATCTTGTGTTTTTGGAACCGACAAGTTTCCTCAGCAGTATTCAAAAATTAAACACTGTGGCAAGGTGTCCGTGTATATCGCCTGGATGTATTCGTACGTCTTTAGACTGAAACAAATAGAAAGACTTGTAGTCGTGGTTATTAACCGGCTTCATTTTTATTGATCCTGGCCTGTTGAGATCAAACAGGTCTGCTAACTGAACTAAACCAGGTTGTCACCACAGATTTATACTAGAATCCCAGTATCTGAGGAACTAGGAGAACGTTCCTGAGAATGTGCCGAGTGAAAGCTCTACATGTTATTAACGCCATATTGCATTACATTGATTACGAGAAAAAAACAATACGATCGTCACTTTATCAATGCAGCTCTCACGCTCTGAGCCTTGACGATTGTTGTGAAGCAAGAGTGGATTGATTGTAGCAGAAACAAACGCTACTTCTCTTGAAACATTACTCTAAACCTGTGATGACACTGGTACTTTTTGTCTGTGTGACACCCCCCGACCAACCAGGGCTTGTTTGCCTCTCTGTAATATACAACTAACACTGTTAAAGTACGTGTAAAGCAAAATCAGCCATTTTCTTCTTAACACCTTAAATAGGTCATAAATGTATTTCTTTACAACATATAAAAGCCATTCCTCCATTAAAGATTTAATTTTGGAGGTAGACTTCAGACTTTTTTCAGCGCCTCTGTGTTCAGGATTTAATGGGCAGGTCAGAAATGAGGGCCGCGTTACGTAGCGAGGCCCTCATTAGCATAAACACACCCCAGATGCTGAAGCGATATAAATACATCTAGCGCATTAGCATCGGTGGTTTTCCCGCTTGCTTTCGAGTCTCGGATAGCATCTCGTACGACAGTTTGCAGCGAGCTAACCAGTCAGCCAGTCAGCTAACCAGGCATGTCACCTCCACGTCTCTCGTGCATCTTTCCTGGGTGCCACAGTGTGCAGGGTAACGATGCCGTCAGCGGGAGACTCCGGAGGTCTCCAGGCTGGCGGAGGAGCGCTGCTCGCGGGCCGAGGCGCGGCTGCTGGAGCTCTCCCATCAGCGGGAGAGCTCCGGATCTCCGCTCCCGGGCGGAGGCGCGTTGGCCGCGGGGCTGAAACGCCCCCAGCATTTCACAGCAGAGAGAAGTGCTTGTTTTTCCATGATTTTGAGACCTTATTTTATATACTTAGCAATTTTTTTAATCATTCAAATTTGGCTCAGTGGTTAATGACATGTTTATGCAGTGTGACAAACTCATAACAAATTTATTTCTGCTTTACATGGACTTTAAATCAATCTATTGGCTTTAAGTCTCAGTCCTATTCTTTTCTGTCTATTCCCGAACCTCGACCAGAACAGTCCTTTCACTTCGTCTCTGATTCCACAACATTAAAATAACAATCAAGTACCAGTTTTGTCCAACAGGCCATTTCAGGATGTTTTATTTATGTGTGATTTAGCAGGAGGGAAAAACAGGTAAGACACACATTATACGATATGCGATATATTTTTCATGATAAAAACTGTGTTTTCTAAATGGTTAGAACAAAAACGGATTAGGCCACAAAAACTGACGTGAAATTATGACCCACATTTTGAAACTGCACCATTTTATTTTATATTTGTGAATGAAAACACAGTTGGGTCCATTAAAAAAAGGCTGATGTAACTGAAATTGAGGGTTTTTGGTTTTAGCTAAATAATAATAATTAAAGAAGCATTTAAAGAATTATTTCCCTCTTAATCATTTGCTGGTTATTCTATTAAACTACAATTAAACGACTCACACAGGTTCATATTGTACCGTGTTTTAATTCCATGAAATTAAAAAGTTGAATATTTTCTTGCTTTGGCTCTCGGCTCACCGTTGAGGAGTGATGGTGGGTTCCAGAGCCAGACCACTCGAGAAACCCTCAACTCAAACATCTGTTTTAAACGGACTGAATGCACAAAACATTTTAGTCCATTAGTGTCTTCAAATCTCTTGTTAGTATGTCCTGCCACTCAACACAAGTTGAGACTGAAAAATCAATATTTAATTAATGTGTGTAGGTAAACATTCGCTTCAGTCACAAAAAACTAATTTAAGAAAAAAAACCCTCTTGAAGCTTTAAACTGATAGACAAGCTGCCAATTACCAAGATATTTTCTAGGGAGCAGAATTCAAACAAAAATAAGTATTCAGTGAAAAATTACGCAACACTGATGCTTCAGCACAGTTGGAAAGTCAACAAGAGGATATCAATAAACCCAGCTGTGCAAGTTTCATTAACAATTAAACTAAAGGCAGCTTGAACTTCTCCTTAATGCCTTCATCTAAATCTGAAAGGACAAGCATTTCCTGTCTGGCTCCTTTATCAGTGGCGTGAGAGACAATAAAAGAGATTTATTAAAAAAAAGGCGAGTAACAGATTACTGCACTCGCAATGTTCTGGAGGAAACCAAAATCCCAAAGCTCATCATGTGCCAAGCATACATGCCTCGCTCAGAATGAGCACCATTACTTCTGATTGATTTGTGACCAGCGAAGCAGCTGAAGCCTCTAAAAATCTCATAAAACAGCACAAATTACTCGGAGCTATCAAATGCCACTCGGGCTGTATTGTAGCAACGCTGCAGGTAATAATGAGAACTCCAAATGAAATGTATGATAGTGTTCTGGAGCAAGAGCGGCGAGGATTACATAACTGCAGACACGGATTATACAAGTGAGGCAGTGAGGGCGAAATGAGGAAAACACCTTATAAAGCTCAACTCTGTTGATTACACCACAACAACAGTGAATAAATATTATCACATGAGATCGGATGTTTTTGTTTTGACTGTTTAACCAGAAGCCATAATTATCATGATTAAAATCCCCAAAATAACGAAAACAAAAAACTTTGGTAGACAAGAACTGACAAAGCAAAACACTCAACAATGCACATCTCCATGACATTTTCACTCTTTCAGATGTGTGCATTTTCATACAGCGCCACCGACTGCAGCTTAGTTTTGAGCTGCTCTTCCACTTCTGCTGGAGCTTTCAAACATGAAACTGAATTTAATCCGAACATCAAAAACTAATTACAAAAAGATAATTTTATGATCAGAATTGATTAAATTTGGTTAAGGAAATTGTGAAAAGTCCATCAAGATAATTGTCAATTGGCAAACAAGAAACATTTTTTTCCTCAATAAATAAAAATTGTTTGTGCTCTTTCGAGAAACTATGCAAAAGAGATGCTTTAGTCTCTCAAAGATAAAGAAACAGAACTACATTTCACAACCAAAAGGACACATACACACATTTCAGTTCTATAATAAGGTTTGTATTTATAAAAATTTCCATTTCTTTATGAATGTTTTTCATTTAAGAAAGAAAAACAACATCTGCATTGCCAAAGCTAAGTTTCATTATAACAGTGATACTGTACATTAGTTTGCAACGTTAGAAAACGTATATCTCAAAGCCAAGAAATGAACATCACTGGAAAAAAATGCTTAGCAGTATTAGGTTGTTCTTATGACAATAAAAAAATATATATATTAATACACTAAAATAAGGCAACACTGAGCATGTAAATATCTATATTATAATTTCTTGATTAATTTATTTTTTAGGCATAAAAATATTTATTTTGAAGTATATCTTATACTCATTTGTTTTACTGCTATGACTTTAGCCTGCTTTGACTGCATGCGGTCACTTCATTTTAACTGTACTTTATTGAACTTGCACTGTGTCAAAAACCCTGGTGTTATATAAACAAATGAGTGAATAGAATACTCACTTTCATGGTGATACGGGGATTGAGGACAAGTTTGTCTCTTTTTGTGCCATCAACAAACCGCCCAGCATCCTCCAGAAACCTGTAGTCTGCAGAAGGAATGAAAACGCAACCAGGAAAGTTAAAGTGAAGGACAGACACCCAATCGGCATCCATATAAGATCGCACAGCAAATTTACTGAAGTGAGATGTCATTATTTATCTCGTTTGCAGTCAAGACAGACAGTGCTCACCATTAAGAAGCGCCATTTCATCGAAATGTGACAGAGGCAAAAAAGCAGTTTTGTTTCGGACTCCGCTGCACCCAGAATCTTCTTTATGCTTTTTCACACACAAAACACTACGAAGAAGCACAGAGCACCATATGATTAGTGATACTTCATAACTTCGGGCAAATTCAGTGCATTTTGTCCCCACACAAACTGACGGTAAATCAAAACATCTGAGGACAGAAGGTTTTCAGAACCGTTAACGGTCAAACAAGGCTTTCAGGGGCCAAAACTTAAATACCTGCATTTAATTTAAACAAACTCACACAGGAATGAAAGCAACCCCTGTCGATAATAAAAGCAACTCAACAGTGGTAGTTGTTCACAAAGTGAGTATTTGCACCAAATTGTCAACTGTGAGGAATTCATCTATTAAAATCGAACACAAACACACCCAGAAAGACGACAGACAGATAAGATCCGTCCTCAACTTCCCTCCATTCAGGCTATGAATGCTTGAGCTCACACAGAACATGAAACAACTCTGAAACCACAAGGCCTAATGGAGAAGGTCTGAAATGTGGAGAATTTAGCTATTTTCTAATTGTAGAATTTCACGCCGATTTCTGACATCATGCGATCAATCAAAATGTCAAATCAAAGTGTCTTGTTATCTAACACGTTTTCAGAGGTTCAATCTTTGTGAAGAGTTAAAAGTTAAACTTTCATTCCTCTTGTCTGTATGACTTCCTCTGTTGGTTCTCAACTTTTCAGTGTGTACCACCCGAGAAAAGCTTGAGCTCGCCAAGTGTTACCATGATGGTACTTTATTGATCCCTTTGGTAGGGTACCTCTGTGAAATCTTTCTATTAGCTTAAGTTTATTGACGATACACTTATTCTAAAGAGAAATTCCATGTTTTAAATTTATCTAACTTCTGTAATTTTTGATATTTCGATTTTTTGATAACATTTCATTAAAATATATATTTACTAGTATGACTTACCTCAAACACCACTAAAGGGAGGTCACAGTTTTAGAATCACTGCACTATTATAAACTGTTACTTTCATACAAACCCACTCGATTCAATGCTTGCCGAGTATTTTTCCACATCTCACTAGTGCCATCACAAAAGTTACTGTAACCTAGACATATTTAAAACTAAACCGTTAACAGTAGGATGACCAGCTGTCCTGGACGCATAGCAATAAGGACAAAAAAACAAGTAACATTTCTGAAAGACTCAGTTTTTTTCTTTTTTTCCATTGAGTATAATTTGTTTTGCATTAGTTTTAGATAAGCCATGGGTGGGTTACTGATTTTCATGAGGGGGCCACATGAAAATCTTGGACGTGGGTCAGGGCTGAGAGCCAATATCTTAATAAAAAACAGTATGGCACGTGGTTTCGAAAAGAAACGGAGCTTCTTGTATTTACATGCGTTTTATTTGAAAATGGTGGTGCAAACTGAATATTACAAACACAGGAAAGATGAACTGCGGGACCACCCACAAGCATGAGACAGGAAACGATAAAATCACAATCCCTGACAAAAAGGCAGAGCAGCTGCAATGCTTGCATGCACGTGTAATAAATTAAAAATTGCTTACTGAATCATTGCAGGCCGGTCAGGGACGACCAATGAGCCACATGTGGCCAGCGGACCATACTACAGCCTGATCTGGCATAAGAAATTAAAACTCTGGTCTTGCAACATTTAATTGTAGGTCAGAATCTTGCCAATGCGGGCTACACTACAGTTCATCCACAAATCAAATTTAAAATGTGCCAAACAGAAAAAAAACGTGTCAGTCATTCTGTGCTCCGAAAACTGTGATGTTCAACTGCATTGTTCAATGTTGCCATAATTTATGATAATACGCTCACATTTATTATTTCATAGACATAAATAATTATTTTTTAAAAAAGTCTTGAATTCAGACATTAAGACTGACCTGCTTGTAATTCCAATTCTTCAACATTTTGATCAAAATTAAAATCCTCTGGGATTTACTGAAAGAATAAAAAATAAATCAAACTCACTGAAAGAGGTATTTGCCTTGGGTCAAATAATGACTTTACCCTTCAAAACTATGCAAAAGGTCTGCCAAATAAAAGATTTTAACTCTAGAAAGCCAAAATACTAGAGTAGCTCCTTAAAATGTAAACGTGAACATTATTTTATTTTCCAGATTCACATTCACTTGACTCTATAGTTTCTCTTTTTCATAGGCTTTTTAAAAAGATGACTAATCATTCATCAAAGACTATATGACATCCCATCGAGGAGGAAGTATCACCCTCTTTAAACCCCTCCTGAGAAAATGACAAAAAAATTAACAATTTCATCATCTACTAAATCTTGTAGGCAGCAATATTCACCGAGATCAAATAGTCAATATCTGAATTAAATAACCTCACCTGCAAGAGTGCGTCAGACAGGCAGGGCATCTGTACTTGGCCTCATCTGATCCACAAACAGCGCAGCTGGAGGAGAGACAACACGCCATCATGGACTGTTCTCATGTCAACAAGTGAGAACCAACCGCCTAGAAATCACGACTAACAGTAAACCAAACACTAATCCGCCACATTACCAGCGGGGGAAGCAGTGCAGTCAAGCATATGACGGGCAGTAAACAGTGTTTATCACAACAGGACAGACATGCAGAGCGTCAACACTCAGCAGGCTGGTGGTCGGCAGTTGGAGGACGCCGGCGTGTGAAGGACTCACTCCGTGAGGGAAATCTTCCTCTTGGCGCCTCTCCGCTCTGTCTCCGCGCCGCCGCCGCCTCCCGGGCTCCCCGCAGACGACTCCATCACACCTGAAGCTGGTATAACTGAGCACATCGCTGATGAGCAGATCAGCTGCACGTTGCACCAGAAATCAAAGCTCGTCTTCCTGCCGGTGGATGCACGTGTGAGGGTCACTTCCGATGTGTGCTCGCGCTCGCGTGCGCCTCCTAGTGTTGGCGGACCGGAACTGCAAGAACCTCATGAAGGCAGTCTGCGAGGGAGTGATTAATGTCTACGCTACATTGAATACCGTAATATTCACGGCTCTGCAACCTTTTAAAAAACGGGTTAAATCATTTTTCCCCCTAAATTTTACACACAATGCTGCAATAAGAAACAGGTACATACATACACACTCACAGCCTCTGTCATAATGCCAAAAACTGTGCTCAGATTCATCCTGTTTCCACTGATCATCCTGGAGATGTCTCCACAGCCTACCTTGAGTCCACCTGTGGTAAATTCAGCTGATTAGACATGGTTTGGTAAACACAGCTGACAGAGCACAAACTAACCACTGGATCAAAGGAATTGTCTGTAGACCTCAGAAACAGCATGGTCTCACAGAACAAGTCCATTGAAGAATACAGAAAATTTCCTGCTGAACTGAAGGTCTCATTGAGCGCAGTTGCACTGGGTGGTGGCTGCATCATGCTGTGGAGATGTTTGTATAGGAACTGGGAAACGAGTCAGGGTAGAAGGAAAGAATGAATGCAGCAATGCACAGAGACATCCTAGATGAAAACCTGCTCCAGAGCGGCATGATTTTAACACTCACAAAAGCTCACAGTGAGCTACACTGCATGACAGGAATCCAGTAACTCTGGATATGAAGTTTGCTATGTGCTATGGAGTCAACATGTGTTGCATGTTGACTCCACAATGAAAAACAACATACACAGCTAAGCTATCAAAGGGATGGTCACAGGACCATTGTGTATGTCCTCGGGTAACAGCCAAAGCCCATACTAGAATCAATTGAGCTTCGATGGAGAGATCAGAAACTGGCTGTTCACCAACACTTCCCATCCAACCTTATGGAACTTCACAGATGGTGCAAAGACGAATTAGTTAAACTGCCCAAAGATCAACATGTCAAGCTGGTGGCATCATATTCAACAAGACCAAAGGCTGTAATTTAATCCAAAGGTGCATTAACAAAGTGCTTATACAAGACTGGAAATACATATGTACATATGATTTATTAGTTGTTGTTTTTAAGATAATTTAGTAAAAGTAGTGTGTGTGTGTGTGTGTGTGTGTGTGTGTGTGTGTGTGTGTGTGTGTGTGTGTGTGTGTGTGTGTGTGTGTGTGTGTGTGTGTGTGTGTGTGTGTGACAGAGAGCATAGAGACAGAGAGAGCATGTGGGGAATACAACAGCTTAAATGGTAACAATATCCTCAAAGAAAATTCAGCTTGCATTGTAGATTTAAATTTTCAGTCAGAAACTGCAGAATGTCCGTACATCCATCCATTTGTTTGGTCTACCCTGAGTATATGATAACTGGTATGATACTAGATGTATCTACTGTACCTTTATCTATGATCATCTGCAATGATTCTTTCACAATGTCACCAACTGTCAAAGTATCTTTCTGTACTGAATGTATGAGGGAGAAGTGACAGACATTTGTGTTTAAACGTGGGGTGTGAAATGAAACAGTTGTCCTAAATAAATAATATAACTACAGGTGGGCTACCTTAAAAGGGTAGTCAGGCAAAAAGTACAAATACTTTGTACAGAAAAGTAACCTCCAAAGGAACTCATTCACACTGAATTTCTCTGAAGGGTACTCCCTGCCCTAGAAGGGAGTGACACTCAATACACTGCATTCTTGTATGTTCAGGGAGGGCTGGTGATGTTCGTTAAAAAATGAGAGGGAAGGGACACACATCTATGAAGATAGCAATTCAGAAATTCTCTGAAATGAATGAGGTGTATCAGAATTTTAAACGATGTGAAACTGAGGTGGAATAAATGTGTCAGAATAAAGTTGTGTGCTGAGAGAGATGCAATCCAAAGCATGTTAAATTGCTGTGGTTTGTGTTTGCCACCTGAATTAAAAAAAAAAAACATCCAATATAGTATGTCAAGATGTCAAAATTTTGGAGAGAATTCAGTCCTGCTTAATTTTGAAAACACAAATTCATTTTGTTAAATTGGCACCAATCCAATGCCATCCAAAATCTGATCTTGAGTGTTGAATTGACTGATGAGTACCATCACATATGTGGTTTTCAGGTTCTTCCTGACTTGAATAATTTTGCGTTTGCTCCTAATGTGGAGCCACAGATGGACTTTGGGTCAGTAGCCTTTCTGTTTGTTGTGCATTTTAATGATGCTTGCAAAGATTTTCAGCATTGACTGCAGCTTACTCACTCAGCACCGTACAGGTGTGTTAGGTGAATTGGAGAATCTAGTGTGAACATATGAGACTATCTGTCCGTGTCAGTCCTGTGACAGACTGGGGTCCTGTCCATGGTGTACCTTGCCACTTGCTGGACTCAGCTCCAGTTGTTCACCGTTCTAAGTAAAATAAAGATAACCTTGAAAAACCTTGATAACGGTAATTTCTGTGGTTATGGTCACATTTACATTAACACTTTTTATGAGGAAAAAACAAAACAGCCACACAAGCAAACTGTGGGTAACATGTTCCATTTATTTGTTTGTAAAATTTTTATTTACACATTTGCATCCAACTTTGTCCTCACAGGCTTTCTGTAGTTTTTAAATTTTTGATGGTAACATAATTTAGGAAATATAGCTGTTTAATGGGTTTTCTGACTTTGACCTGCTGCTGCTGCCAGTCATCTGCATCAACTGTTTAAAAAAAAAACAAAAAAAAAAACAGTAAACTGCTGAACATACAGTCACAGGAGGGAACGCAAAAGCACATCTTTTAAACATAAATACTTCTTACGACTGAGTTGTGGAAATAGTTCTCTGAGAGTATAACTTACTGTGGTACAGTAAAGTGAACAAATAAAAGATTATAAATAAACATACACTATGATGTCAATATATACAGGTAATGTCACTGATGACTCATTGTTTGTTGCAGCACCAATGATAGATCTCCCCTGAGGAACCTACCACATTGAAGGAAAAGCTACAAAAATATGTAGTGTATCAAAAAAATGGTTCATAAATTAGAAATGACCAAATCAACATAAGTACTTATACAACATAACAAATCTTGATGTAACCGGTACATACAACACAAAGCCAAAAAAAAAAAAAAAAATACTAATTTGACATTAGCAACTATTCTAGAAAGCAAATAAGCATGTAGAGGTAGAGCACCATCTGTCAAGATGTACAGGTCCGACTGGACAGGACCGAAGACAAAAATATCATGAAAACAATGTAAAATATAGCCTCTGATTGAAATTTAAAGCAGTCACACATTATCCACATGCTATTGCACTCATATAAACCTTTAGTTAGACAGTGCCCTCTGCAGAGGCCTGGCACGATCCTTCGGGTTGGGCCTCTGCTTCGGATGGTCTGGGTGTGTTTGGGTTGAGGGGTGTTAGGGAAGTCGATAAGGCCGCTGCTCTGTGAGGCCCAACCTGTGATCAGGGAGTGATCTGGGTCCATATGCAGCAAACCTAAGCACCGTTTGACTGAAAGTTACGCAAACAAAATGTACTTTACACATTTATTTGATAAATATCGGCATACACTCTTCTCTGGCATTCTTGGCCTGGATGATCCACAGAGATTGAGTTCTTTCGTGGACGTCTGCCTACGATTGGACATAGGGCATTTGTTATTCACACAAAGTCCCGTTAAAGCTCTCCAACAAACACAAACTCTCATGGACACTGACTCCAGCAAGCTGGCAAGTGTCTCTTTGTGGGGGAACTCATTTTTAAATGTCTGTGGATTTAAGTGGCTTATGTAAAAGGGTCACAGGACGGTGACGTCGGTGTCAGAGGAAGCAGACCGGCCCGATCTCGAGGCGTCGCTGACTGTTGAGCTGTGGATTGGGGAATTCCTGTATGTCTACGATAGGTAGCTGACGACTGTCCTGAGTATGGAAGAAGAAATGTGACTGGTGCCAGCTGCCGTCTTGGATCTGAAAATCAGACGGGTGGAGGAAGCACAAGAAAGAAATGTGATTAACTTAAGACACGATCTACGAATTCACTAGAGAATGAAACATGAAAACCAAATTCTGATCAGTTTTATCACAGCATTGTTCCTGTATTATCTGTTTTATGAAAAACCATGCAAGTACAGAGCAGTAACTTAATGAAGTCTGTTCAGTAACATTAAACAAGCCGTTAATATATGGAACACATAGATGTGCAGACATTTGCAGGATTGCGTCCCTGTTAAGAGTTACGGGATGTCTTAAGTCCCGTTTCATGTAGACTATAAAGAAACTTTGAGCTCGTTTGTCACCTTGCATTCATCTTGTAGCACATGTGGTTCAAGTAGTGTGTCTTTCTCAAACATCTGTTTGTTCCAGCCACGAAATCGGAGCCGGCTGTTCTCTGTGTGTGTAGGTTCGGCGTGGCTCAGGCTGTCTGCGGTGCCGTAGGGTGGATCACTCAGGCAGTGGAGCATGATGCTTTGGCTGCCTTCAGTGCTCAGTAAATGGAGAAACTTCATTTGGACTTTCCCGACACCGAACACCATCTGTGGGAGCAAGCATGGACAGTGTGTGCTGTGAACACCGTGTCATCCTTACCACAGCAGAAAAAAGACTTGTCAATCAAACTTTTAAAGAGTCTGACACAGTCCTCTCATTGTTACTTGTTCCAATTTAGAATAGTTTTTTTTTTTTTTTTTAACTCAACGAGTTTTAGCTAGATGTCTAAAGTAAAGCCTGGGCTCGGCATGCACTCAGCACAGTTCACCACTTGATTTTACATGATGAAATATGCTCGTGAACACCCATAATGGTCATTTCTGCTCGCTTTAATAAAGAACAGAGGCGGGAGTGGCCAGGTTACAGAGGCTGTTTGAGACAGAACGATGACTAATTGGTTCACAGCATTTTATATATGTACTGAGTTACTCTGAAAGCTTACAAATTTCCAAGTATTTGGGTTTTTTTTTTAAACAATAAGATGAAAACCTCTGCAGTGGAGGTGAGTTCTATGAAATTAGCAATGAATGAATTGTGATCATAGCCACATGATTGAACAAAGTTTGTTTTGAACCAACATGAGCTTATCAAATCTGATAAGTCTAAGACAAAAAATGGTCAAAACTGTGCAATTGTTCAAAACAAATTCTTGTAATAATGAAGTTTTGCTAGCCACAGAGCTTTAAAAATTATGAGAAAATCCGACTGGCTTTTCACCCCAGATGAACTACAGTGACGGCATCCTCAGAGAAGGCCTATGAAATGTTTATTTAGGCTACAGCACTTTAAGTTGGCTTCAAGAAAGCAACTGATCAAACAACATTGAGGATTTAATCTCTTTTTTAATTGTTTTTTTTTTTTTACCTTATTAGATGCCACTGGATGTAAACACGTCTGTCCCCCTGCAGTGAAGTTGCAGAAGACTCTGAAGGCATCAGAAGTACAGCCCACGTTCGGATCGATCCAGAACCATCCTGAGAGGACCCCCAAAACAAAGATACTATCATTCTCTACACGCAACAAAACAGAAATCCAATGTTTTAGTCCACGTGTGACATAACTGACCATCTTTCAGCTTGTGTTGGCAGTCCATCAGGTCCTTACAGACACGAGCCGGGTTTTCCCGGGTGCCGAGGGGCTTTTTAATGCTTTCAATCACACTGCTCAGATAGTGTAGCGTCTTCAGTATCTCTGTATTCGGGTCTGGCAGGCTTATCTCCATGTTCTGGAAACTCTGGTTAAAAATGGAGAAGATAATACTGTCTAGGTTCAGAATAACATATGACAGTGAGCGACTTCTTTAGAGTAGTAATTCCAACAAACGCTCGGCTGTATCAGCGTTTCCATCGTCTGATTTCGGTACTTTACCTCTGTCCTGAGGGCAGCATTGGAGTCAGACACACTGTACACTGCTCTGTCATCATATATCTGTCTCTGTGGATTCAAAAATCAACATATTTAGTTCAATGAAAAACCACGACAGAGTCACTGCCTTGCTCATTATTAAACCAAAAGATTTCAATCTGCAGGTTTGTTCATGACCAACAGAAAACATGGCAGCTTTAAGTTTACAGAGAAAACTTTAATAGAATCAGAATACACTTTAATACCAGAGAAAAGCAGTAAAATAAGTCTTGCATCAATAAACCACTACATTCCTGACTTCAGTGTGGGGGAAGAATAACACATTCCAGTCAGTATAAACACCACAGTTATCACATAATGTGTGTAAACAACAAAAAAGGACATCAGATATTCTCTAGTTGTTATTCTGGGTTTTTGAAGTGTCTTGAAGAAGAAAAGGTCATTCATAGAGTGAAATTATATCACACTTGAGGTCATGTTTTACTGAATATCAGCATGACTTTGGTTTGTTTTAGGGTTAGGGTTTTAGGCATGAAGCCGTTGGCCAGGTGAAGATAACAATCAGTACAACAACATGACCTCAGGTGTGATTGTACTTTTACACAACGGTGGCATTTATCAGCCGACAGATATAAAAATAGCGCTGTCTTTTTTTCTTTCACCGCTGGTTTTGTTTCTGCAACCAAAAATAGTGCAGCGCCACTAGACTAGACTGAATCCTGCTTAACAGCACAAAGACAAGAGAGAGTCCGTCAGTGAGAATCGATGTGAACTGTGTTCATTTACTTGCACATTTCCAATTCTTGTGAAATTCTAAAAAAAATTAATCTGCGTATTTAAAATCTCTTTAACATAAGCGATACATGTCAAAAGTTTTTCCTTTGATCTATGCCCTTATTCTTTGGTTATCTCTGGATCTGGTCTTTTTCACAGTGAAACAAATGTTTTTTCCATTATTCTTTACTCCCTGTGAAGCCAAAGTAGAGATGACTTGTATTTGCATCCCACAGAAATGCAAATGCTTTATGTTGTCTATATTGGAACAAAAGGTCTGGTTTCAAATGTGCGTAACACACATTAACCGCGAGGAGCCATTTAAAGTTTCAATTACATCTTAAATAAGCCTCCTATGCGTTAAAATGTTTGTTTGTTTGTTTGTTTTTTAACAAAAATACCATGATGTATGGAAATCAACAAGCTCTCACAACATTTGTCTGGCCTTCACAGACTAATAAAACACATTTTTTGAGATACAAAAAGCAGCACAGTATTTCCACGTGCATAGCAGCAAAGTTTATGAATTTTATTGATTTGATTTCAAACAAAATCATCTGTTTTGCCTTGAATGTGTGAGAATAATACTGTTTGTAATTTATCGGCATATTTTTGTTTTTATATGACTATCGGGTCAGTAGCTGAGGTCATCACTGGGATTTTACCAGCTGATAACTTCCTGACTTCCCAGCTTCTACATCAGAAGCAACACAGCAGTTCAAGAACAAAAGCATAAAAGTGCTTCATGAAAGGGCCTAAAAAGGTTAAATAATAATTTACTTTGTCAGAAATTACTCATTTGAAGGTTGCTTAAGAGCAAGACAGAAAGTAGGCTTTGTCATTTCTTGAATTAATTAAAGCTTTTCAGCAATTTTCATCTTTGATTTCAGAAGGAAGCGAGATGTCAATCCCAGTCGGAATGAGATCGACCAAAAGATCTCCCAGGTATATATTGTTTTCTTGAAAGTCCACATACCTACATAATTTACCATTCCTATAGAAACCTGATGTCTAGGTAAGAGTCTCTGTCTAAATCACTGACATGGAACACTTACTGTTGGACCAGGAGCACCTGGGGGTCCCTGGAGTAACAGAAACAAAGGAAAAAAACAAAATGAATCGCATGGCATGGTATGTGTCATGTCATTTTAGTGTTTATTATGGTTTTTATTATTGCACCCAGTGGAGCTGTGTTACAGAAAGACGCTGTATTAAACGCAGGTTTTGCAAACTGCAGTTTAAAAATCATTAAAAATCTTCAATTAAACATATGAAAATAAAAATAACAGAAGACTGAAGAGCTACTTTTTAAGGTTATGGTGAAACTCATACAGTCACTTTAAAGATATTCAACACTTACTCTGGGTCCTGGATTTCCTTGCGGTCCTTGAGGCCCCTGAAAAAAAACAACAACAAAAAAGTGTTAATATAGCAAAACTTAGCAATGCACTGAACACCAGTGATTTTCTGGCGTGCCTGCCTCTGTGTGGACCAGGACCAGGACGATCATCATTACGCATGTGGTCACCTACTGCCCCCTGTGGCTGACCGGAGCCCCACATGTGTTTACTGTCGTGGCAGCTGGACTCTATTAAGTCTGCTGGTGGGACTTCAGGTCGTCCATGCGGCTACACAGCTTGTAGGAATATGCACAAATTTGACATCATCAGTGATGAAAGGAAGGCTTGAATCAGGGCCACATTGTGGACACACTTTGTTTATTTGTGCTTGATGGTGTAAATTGTACAGCTATTTAGGCTGAGCTGACAATCAAACTGAACTCCGCTGACCAGGAACACAGACGGAGACGTTACAGCGTACAGTTGCACCATCATTTGCCATGATAAGATGTTGACAAGGTTATTTCTTCAACAGTGTTTAAACAGGACAGACTGAGAGCACTGGAGCACACGTTTGTGAGTGACGCAAGGGTTTTCCAGCGCAGTCAATGTAAATTCAAGGTCCTGTTGAGCGTCTCTCACTGAGATGAAATGTCTCCATTAGTTCTTGGGAGAGACTGCTGTTTACCCTGGTGAGACGTGCCACAAATTGTCATTGTTCATGCTGTGGTCAGACATTTAGGATCTAATGTTTGAAAATGATTCCATTATAAAACTAATAAATCTCTACGTACAAGAAACATACAACACACATACACACACCCACATGCTCACGTGCACACATAAAATCAAATAAATGTAATAACAGGTAATTAATTACATTCAGACAACTGAATGATATCAGCTTCCAGTTGATCTGACGGTAACCTACTGACCATGAAACCTCTTATGAGCACATGAAAGAAGCTGTGCAGGTGAAAATCTTTTAGCTGTAGCAAAAAATACGAAAGTGACATTTTTGAAATCCCTGTAGTTATTGGAAAAGCATTGAACAAATGGATTTGAGGCTCAGGATTCAAACAGACACAAGCAAGACTGATAAGGTACATGCTCTGTGCTGGGTTTCCGAAATTAAAAATATGGCATGTAGGTGGGATTGTCTGTCTGTTTGTATTAGCTGAACAACAAATCAGAAAACTGGTGGCAGATTTCCTTGTTCTGAATCATCCATTAGGAACATTTGGGAGTCACAGGGGGAACTTGGGGTTTTCGGGGCCTTGCTTAATGGCCCTCGGTGGTTGTAATAAAGACTGAGACAAGTGGTGGCTCATTTAAACAAAAAGTCTTACTAATCCAAGAACTAAAACTAACCTTCAGGTCATGAGCTGTGTTTACTAACGCCAATGTCACCACTGCCACTCAGCCACTGTAGTGTACCCTAACAATCCCTAGACCTCGGCTGAGCTATGCTGGCCCCATCTAACCCCGGATAAATGAGTAAAGAAGTTAAATGTTTTAATTTTATGCCCAACACAGTTAGAAAACCATGAGTTCATCAGTGATGAGTTTAAAATACAAGGTGTAACTTGGTGAAACTCATATAAACAAAACTACTAATAAACTCCAGCCTGCATTGATTTTCCTCACGGCTTCTGTCATTGTCAAGCACATGTCAGTGAACACAACCTGCTCCGAAGGGCCACGTGAGGATCGATTGCCCCAAAAACCCTCTGAGGAACGTTTGCATGCCACATGTTACTCAGGTGCAACAATAATACAGATATACAGTGTGTGATCATGCACGCTGTGAGTATCTTTGAAATGTGAAAACTTCATTGAATTAAATCTCACCATTTCACCATTGCTTCCTCTTGGGCCCCTGGGTCCCTGTGGGAAAAACAACAACAACAACAACAACTTTTATATTTAACAATATTTTTCTCAGTGAAGAATGAGAGTTTCTGAATAGAAAGGGCGCACACACACACACACACACACACACACACACACACACACACACACACACACACACACACACACACACACACACACACACACACACACACACACACACACACACAAAGAGTGAGTGGAACCTACAGGTTTTCCCAGAGGGCCTATCATTCCTTCAGGGCCTACAGGTCCAGTGAATCCCTGAAGCAAACAACACAGAGTGATATTACACACTGTATGTGCAAAGAGATCTGTGTGTCTCCTATATTTTGGATTTAAAACATTAATCAGCTGCAAAGGTGTCTCATTAATAAACTAAATGAGGTGACAGTGTTTTATTGGGTGCCGCATAAAGTGGATGGAAACTGGAGAGTTTTTCTCAAGCTGAAATTAATTTGACACACATGAGAAGAAAGCTTTTGATTGGGCTATCGACTCCATTTTCTTTAATAAAACCTACCATTGTACCCATTGGGCCTTTAGGGCCGGAGAAGCCTCTAAGTCCAATTTCACCATTTGGACCCTATTTGGAGAAATGAAAACAGGTTTTGTAAACTTCATGGCACTTAGGTGGTGTTTTTTTCATTGTTACACATTTAACGATTAGTATTGAGTCCATTACCTTTGGCCCTGGAAAGCCTTGTAAACCAACCATTCCAACATCTCCAGATTCCCCCTTGAAACAAACAAACAAACAAAGAATCCCATCAGAGTAGAAGGCTTTTGTCTTGTATAAGTTTTAACATTAAATCAGCTTATTACATGATCAACTTTGACATTCAGGATAATTCTGTGTTTTTATTGGATCTTCACTCCAACGTAGCTCCAGACACAAACAGGACTCTTACACAAAAGAAAAGGGCCAAACAGACCAGGCTTTATGTCTGAACCTAAAGTGGCCCCGGCACACATCCATGCACTTCTCCAGACATACATTCAGCGGGATGGATGTCTGCACACCGGCTGTCATCCAGGATGGCAGACACTGTGTTTGCACAGTCAGTCATTCACATCCTTTCACGGCTCCGCTTTCAAACCGGCGACTTCGACCGAGAAATTCTACTCGCCAAAAAGTGCAAAGAGATCCAACCCAAGGGCCCGAGTCTCCACTCCTGTTTCGTGAGCATCAATGGAGATGGAGACGGCAAGGAATCGGGTGTTGTTTCGTTTTTCTTCTTCTTCTTTCAAAAGTTACATAAGTAAAGTGGAGCACCTCTTTTTCAGGTCTCTGGAGTGTGAGGATCTTACATAACTTGGCTTTACCAGCAGGAATGTTTCCATTCCTGGTCTCGCCCAGATAATTTGTATCCCTGCTCATGGTGGAAAAGCGTCAGACACACACATTTTAACCCACCACAGATTGGCTACACAGCCCCCCTGAAGATATATTTAGAGACAAGTATTAAAGATTGTATTTAGGTTTATTAAGCCCTATTGGAGGGAAAAAACCCTAAGGACTATGTCAATTTATGGAGTGAAATTTAATAACCTCCACTATTATGACTTGATTATTTTGTCTTGTGAAAGACAACATGGAAAAATGTGCATCGACCAAAAGACAACATGGTGACATGCAAAGAGAGGAAATGAAGGAAGAACAGGGTATGGGATAAAAAAGAAGCATTCTTTAAATCATGCATCTCGTCATTGTATTGTTACAAAATGAGTTGAAGAAAATAGTTTATATTTACATTCATAGTGCTTAATTTATTTTATTTATTCCAATGAATTTATATACTTATCTAAGGAATTGCATTTTGTGTGTTTTATGTTACGTGTTGGCTTAGGAATGTTTCTTTTATTATTATATGCATTTCAGTTTGATCTAAATTTAAACTTCAGCTACAAATCTTCAACTCGGTTCTTGGACATGAAAACTACAGCAAAAATCACTCGTAGCAGAGACTCGGTTCTGTCTTAACATAGACTTCTAACCTATATACAATAAAAATGGCCAAAATATACTCACTGCTTGTCCTTTGGGGCCTGGGTCGCCTTTCTTTCCCTGGTCACCTGTTGTCCCCTCCACGCCCTTGATTCCAGCGGCTCCCCTGTCCCCAGGAAGGCCAACTTCGCCCTGAACACATCACGAGGAAATTAAAAAGAAGGAAGTTCTCACCAGAGAGACTTTTGCAAGGGTGCAGAACAACAATTTAGAATGACTGCTATCTTGTCCACTAATATTATGGTCACCTTCAAACCAGGTGGTCCTCTTTCTCCAGGCGACCCAGGAAATCCGGGCTCTCCTCTGGGACCCGGGCGACCAGCAGGTCCCTCCTGTCCTACCGAGCCTTTAAGACCCTGCGCCAGAAAAACACATATTAAAGAAAACCTTCTCTGAAATGAAAAATTGACTAAACAGGTTGACACAAACTGTATCAAAATGACATTTCTTCAGTAGTAATATCTAGTTTTAGACCAAGTTTTATAAAGTTTGTCACTTTGTAACACTGACTTGTTGTAAACCGTTAGGACCAACAACAATAAAATATCTAAATACTATTGTATTAAAGCTATGCGTTTGAGATTTTAAAAGTCTCTATATAGAAAATGACTAAACTGTGGTGCCTAAAGTTTTGTGGTATAAAGTCTTCAAGAATTTCAATGTTTCTCCTTTTACATTTAAAATAAACTTAAAACCAAAATGACTGTTTCAGTTGTAACATCATACTTTGACCTGAATATTTTTTTGGAGCAGCCTTTTTTTTCCCCTGCCCGTTATTTTTTTCTGAAGAACTACAAAAAGTAATTTGTGTGAGGAAAAGGCTACTTTTTACTTTTTTGCATTTATTTCCACTCTGAGACTCTCTAGTGAACACATGGGTTTTCAAGTCCCACACTGTGAAAACAGTCATACCCAAATAGGGAGTACATACTGTATGTAGGGCATATATTTGAATTTTATTTCACCTCGTTTTTTTCGTTGTCTCCACATGTTAGCAGTTTCACTGCTGAACAAAAGCAAGAAGTCTTCTGTGTACAGTCTATGCATCTATTTTTGAAACAAGCAACATCCTGCTAACTAAAACCCCGATCAACAATGAAAAATACACATTTCATGTAAATTTGAGGTTGGAACACTAGATTTTTAAATTCAGTGTGCTTGTGAATGTGTTCATGACATACAGTGAAAAAAATGTGGGTGCAGAACAGAGACTGGCAATAAATTCATATTAGACACATTTTGAATAAATTCAAATGTCAATGCGTATTTTAAAAAAATCCAAATGCATTCTTTCTTAGTGTAGGCTATATTCATAGAGTAGCGATAAAACGGTCTGCCTGATGTCAAGCTGCTCTCTCACATGGCAGAGGGCACAGACCACAGTGGCTTTCTGCTCCATCAGCAGCGTGTTGAGGTAAAAGGAAGTCAGTGGTATAAGAAAAACAGGCTGAATGCACTGTTGCTTCAAGTATGGCTTCTGCTCCTCAATCACTGCAAGGAGAGCCGATGAGTCAAGGACCAGGTGATCGGGGGCTTCGCCGTGAACTGCAGACGCTGAGAAACCGTTGCATAAGAAAATGCAGCAGCCCACCAGCTTAACAAGATCGCTCAGATATTCAATTAATACTGACCCATTCATCCCTCACATATGGTCTCTCTCACATACGGATACGCAAAAGCACCACACACGCAAGAACACAGAGCCGGTCTGAAGCCCCAAAACAGAGCAGGGATCATTCATGTATTTATAGTCTGCAGTGCTGCTGAGCTTTCAACACAGTCCAAAAATTTCCTGCAGAGTCCCTGCAGACATGTATGTACATTTTACAGCAAGATGGAACAGATGCTGTAACAGGTCTGCTAAAGGAAAAAAAAAAAAGGCATGATATTCACATCTGGTTTAGAGGCTACACAGACAAACACATCAAAAACATGAGTTCAGGCCAGATTTTAAATAGTTGAGGCTGATAAAGGTGGAGTGCAGAGAGTGAGCTCTCCGATGTGATGCTGACTTTGTACAGCTTGAGTAGCATCAGCAAGACCTTTCAATTTTAACTTAATTTATAGTTTAGCTCGTCATTCACAACAATCCATCCATCTATTGTCTAATCATCTTAAAACCCAACTTAGGGCTGTTGTTGATCCCGTCTGACTATGAGCACATAGAGACAAATGGCCACACACACTTAGATCCACACCTACAGGCCATTTATAGAGACCAATCAGCCTCAGCTAGTTAAAATGTACTTATTAGGTCAGTTTAATGGTCAAATTCTAACTCGTTAGTAAGTCACTGAGCTGGTTCATTAAACAAACGTTACTATCATTTTAGGTTTTGCACATACATGTACTTGCATGTCGTCTTCTGCTTTCATCTATGAAGACTTATTGACTGAATTAACCTCCTGTAACGTAAATGACTTACGTTTTATACTGTTGTCGTATAACCCTACTCATTCTCTCTGCATGTCAAATGGATTTTTTTAAGTATTAGGTTTGTTTTTTCTTCTGAAATGTCTCTGCAGTACTGTTCTCTTTTTAGTGCTATATTTTATTTTCGATTTGTGGGACCGTGTCAGACACTCAAACTTCGAGCTGTTAACAGCATTGCTGAACACAAATTCCCAGAATGAAAGCAAAAAGTGTGTTCGAGGTTTCCTGAGCGGTGTCACATGTCTTCCACCGACTTAATGACTGAGTTAAAAACAAAAAAACCTGCCTGATGTTTAAGTTGCCAAACAACAGTCTGGTTTCCGAGAGCCTGGCCAAAACCTTGTAAGTTTGGTTTCAGGAGAACATATGATACAGCGCTTCCACGTCGCTCACTGCTGTTTCTCCGTTCACATAAGAAAAACCCATTCATCATTATCATGGGACAATTGAATGTAATGAAAATGAACCATTAGGGCAGTTCTGCAGGGAATGTGAAGCATACCATGCTCTTTACTGGTCATCAGCCTTTTTTCAAGAGAATTTCCTAAAAGCAGAAGTCCTCTGAAACTATTGCTACTGTTACCTCAGAATACCTCAAACACAAAGAAATATAGTGAAAAAAATGAAGGAAAAAAAAAAAACAATTTACTGGATGTAAAGCTATGCGGCTCAGTAAAGAATAATATCACTTAATTGACTCAGTTTGATAAATATGAGGAGCAAAAAGCAGAATCACTCGACTTTCAGACAAAACTAAGTAAATGAAAGCCAGACAGCAGAGCTTGGCTCTCTAACTCCTGGCAGAAAATAACAATGATGCTTGTGCAAATCCCAAAACACTCTGGCCACACAGTTATTGTATAAGAATAATCCCACTGTGGTGCAATCAGAGGAAGCCAATCAAATCAAATAAGGCATATAATGATTGGGTCATGTAATCAGCCTGAGTCTTAAAACAACATGGAAGCAGGTGAAGTAAAGTTGGAGCCACTCAGGAGGAGTAAAAATTAAAAAAGACAGCATTATGGGGACAATGTGGTAAAGCTTAGAATAATTACTGGAGGTACAGAGTGTTTCATGAGGTGTACTCTGTGGTTTGAGGAAACAAAGACAAAAAAGTGATTGTCTTTGGTTGATTACGCTGAATGTGCCGCCAGTTTGCATGTGGACTGCTCCTTTCCCACACTGGCTTCTCTGAGTCCTTCTAATACAAACCACAAATCTGCCATAGATGCTTGATGCTGCTGACAGTCAGGGAAATACCCCTTTGACAGATATGTTATGTAAGTAAGTCGTCTCACTCTTTCTATTACTTTGTTTCATGGAAATGAACAACAAGAATGTGAACCGCCTTTTATATGTTTAGCAAATCCCACAAATGGCCACGAGCCTGGCTAGCAGCCTTTAGCTAGTGAGCAAGGCCTCAGGCGCAAAGTGAGATATCTGATTACTGGAGGTGAACACGGTGAAAACACACAGCCGAGTATTCTGCAGGATTTGAATAGTTTCACTTTTTACCTGCCATCCTTCTTTTCCTGGTAGTCCTGGTAGGCCGGTGAGACCCGGGGGGCCATCAGGCCCTGGGTACCCCTTCATTCCCACAGGTCCAGGTAGACCAAAGGGCCCCTAAAAAGTGGAAGCATTTCTTTATATCTATTTGAGAACATTCACAGCAACTGTTCCTCATTTTAACATTGCTAGATTACTGTTTTTAAGGCCGTCCCGCATTTCTAAACCCCCGATCATTCATCTCAGAGGTTCCCAACATTTTTTTACCATTATGATGCAAAACCAAGAGCTCCTAATATAAAAGATATTTAAGTTTTCCAGATAGATTATAGATAGTGTTTTAATATTGCATTCTTTTAAATATTGTACTGTAATTGTAATAACTGCAGAGAGGGTAAAACTTTGGGACTGGACCCCTTTTTGAAAATTTTAAAGTCAAACTGCAACATAACACACATATTTCATAAATAATTCTACTTACACGAAGCTGTGTGTGCTCCTTCAAAACTCGCATTTGACTGAATTGATGTGATACTTACTTCGAGGCCAGGAGCTCCACTTAGACCTCTTGCCCCTTTCTTTCCAGCTGGTCCCTGAAATGACACAGAGACAATGAATACAATGAATGTGGACTTTAAAAAAATCACAGAAGGATATATATATCTTACAGTCCTCTTAATTCCTTCAATAAACCACATCTGTATTTCTTGTTTTTCTTTAAGAAAGTCTGCGGACCCCCGCCCTGATATCTGATTTGCTAAACGATTACAGTGAAGTCCAGCAGTGGCTCCCACTCCCACTCTCACAAACGTTGCTGTACATGGAGAAAGCGTCTTACTCTGTTTAATATATGTAAGTATGATTTTATCATCCTCAGAGCATGCAAAGCCTTGGCCCCTTCTTACAACCCACATCCCAAGCTGCTAACCACTGTCGAAGCAAATGTTCACTATGCAAACAGTGTATTCGTGTTTTCAAGCCAAAACATTACAGTAAAAACCATAAAATGCAGAGTATGCATTCATAGTTATTTATGTACTGGAATACATCCGTCCATGAGCGCTTTACCAGAGCTGTTAATCTAAAACAGACACACAACAGACCCCAAAATAGTCCGGGGCTGATTGCTATCATTTTTTTTTTTAAGAACAGATGGTGCATGCTGAAACACTGAACAAACTCTGGTTGAACTCACATCAGGCTGAATGCATAGCGTAACATATATTCCTATCGCATAAGGACTGTTTATATAGTCAGTCCTCCTCACAAGCTCTTTTGCGTGTGGAATAAAATAAGTGGTATCTGAAGAACGAGTGATTCTTCACCAGTAAGAAGAATTAATGCAACTTGATCAGGGGGACTCTTTTTTCTGACATGGAAAATTAGGTTATGTAACGTGTGAGGTGTGAAGGCCTAAAACGAGTGGGACCGCTAAAAAAAAGAGAGACCAAACCAAGCCAGAGAGGAACCAAACAATTTCCTTGATAATCATCAACAGGAAAAAAAAAGGTGGTTGAGTGCTGCCTTCACGGAGGTCATGAAAAGCTGAATTTCTCCTCCTGTTGTCCATTTCCTCATTCTGAAGACTTAAAGGTGCGTTAAGGAGTTTTTCAACTTTAAAAATACTTATTTCCCACCATAAATATGTTACAAATGTTCAATGGTGTGTATAATGTGCCCTGATATATTCATTACAAGTAGCCTACTGCTAACAGCGCTAAATTGTCACTTGAAAGTTGCAGTGCCAGTTCAGCACCATAATTTTTTTGCTGAGAATTTGAGATGATGTGACATAATGCGCGCTCCCGCTGGACTGATAGGTTAGGTTTCATTTTGTCCGCCATTATTCCGCCAGATGCTTAGTGAGCAACAACTGAGCAGGATCTTCCAGAAAGTAAGAAAAGACTGGCTTCTAGCACTGCCACAACTCCAGCACAGACCCCACAATGCAAAATAAACTTAAATTTTACTCGAGTGCTACTAAAAGAGCGAGGAAGGAGTTCCCCTCTTCCACGGACGCAAGCCACAGACACGAGTGTTTCATTAAACTACAGTAACACCCAAGGCCTGCAGGAGCCGCTGTTTCGCAGAAAACGTGCAAACTCCTTAATGCACCTTTAAGACCTTTTCTACCATATATCCTCAACATGAGGAGTAAAGTTCACACATATTTGTTCTCCTTAACTGAAATCTAACCACAGCTGAGCTGCAGTCATCAGGCAAGACAAAGAAAACTGCTGGACCGGTTTTTGCGGTGAACATGAACAAAGCTGACAAAGCTGTCAAACTTAAAAGGAAACGAAAACCTTGAATTTTTTTTTTATTATTTTTTTGTTCCTACTTGATACAGATATACGTCAGTAGAAAAGCTGTCTGCAGTATACGTGTTGGTAATAACTTACTGGAGCTCCGTTCTCTCCGATCGGGCCTGGTTCGCCAGGCTGGCCTGGTGATCCCTGCACAATACAAGAAAGAATGTGATGAAAAGCTATATTCACCCCATCATACAGATGCTGTAATGGAAAGAAGGGATTTACCACTTATCTGTAGTGCTTATTAGAGTAAGTATGTACATTTTGGAGATCCCATGAAGTTTTCCTTTGCATGAATCTCAGTACAAAATGTCTATCTGGCACACAAATATCTCATAATCTAATAGACAGTGACCTATGCAGAGTACATTCAGGCTCTTAAGGGGATAAAAACATTGGATTGAGCTCCTCTTATGTCACCTCAGTCTAAAAACATTTACATATTTCTCTCATAGAGCCTCACCATAGACAAAGAGTCTCAGAAAGGCAGTCATCGGTATATTCTGTCCTTCCTAACAATTTCAAAACAGTTGCAGCAGTGTTTACTGCTTCGATATTTCCAGGTTGTGATTTGCAAAGAGGGATAAAATACATCTTCCCAGCATGGTGATGAGAGCCATTTTACCAGTAGATCCAAAAAACCTTAAGTAAATCTCTTTAAGATTGAAGCAGAGCTGTCACCTCTCAAGCATTGTGAGTGAACCTATCAAGATTAATGCAGACATTTGGCGGAATGCCTGATATTTAGAAATATTTAACATATAATTGTCGTGAGAACTGGAACGGTCACCAGTCCACCTCATTTTGAGACAGGGAGTCAAACACAGTCTCATTCACACTTTCAGGCAAATTAGAGAAACCCCTCGGCAAGAAGAGACTGAAGTACCCCGAGAAAACCAGGGTGTGCGCGTGCAGAACCCGAGACTCTCTTGTTGTGAGGTGGTAGTGCGAAAGACTGCACCACAACGTTACCCAAACTTAATGCATTTAATCTGAAACATACGAAGTAAGAGAACAGATAACAGCGTCTCTGTGAGGAACTGACAGCCTGTCCAGTGCGTAAAACTTCACTTTCATTCAACTGGGACTGCTTCCAGAGGCAGGATGAATGGATTCTTACTTTCTATCAACTGATTTTTCTTTCATCCCATTCCCAAAAAGGCATAGGTGACAATTCTATGTAAACTAAATACAAAGACCAGCGGTTTTTCAGCATTTCATCAAATCTACGATAAACATTCAATGACCTACCGGTGGACCTTGAGGTCCAACAGCCCCACGAGGTCCGGTGGTACCAATATGGCCCTGAAACAAATACATAACACTGAATTAAAATGATGATTTTAGCTTACACTAAAAATCTTTACCAGTTCCAAATCTCCAAAACACATTCAACACATTTCATCTCCATGTTCAGTGTTTGTTTACTTTTTGAGAAACACTCAGAAGCAGGTTACGGGTTTGCACCATTACTACATTCTGTGAAATACTGAATTACAGGTTCCTTGGCAACAAAACAATATCCCTGAGTGTCTAAGCCATAGTTTTTATGTATAGTTTTAGGACGGGCCACAGGAGGTTTCGGCTAAACAGGATTTATTAATTCTCCAAATGCATAAATTGCAACAAAATCCAAATGTGACCTATAAGGGCAATTAATTTAAGTGATGGAAAGAAACATATTGCACTTTATGATTTGAGAGCTGTGCTGGAGCTGGAAAGGAGTCAAACATTGTTTTTATTGATTCTTTCCAAGATTTTACTTTGAATAATAATACAGTTGTTGTGCAACAGCCTCAGACTGAGGTACTTATTTGCTAAACTGTGTCATAAATACAACCGAGTTTCAGTACCTACAATGCCATCCAAAAATCACTTCTCTTTTTATATTCAAGGAAAGTCTGGAGAGGGTCTCTGCAGTTAAAAACTTGCACTAAAAACTTTGCACTTACGCCTTCAACATATAACCGACATTTGCATTCAGACACCTACAAAATCAAATAATCCAGATGTAATTTGACCTGCATTGAGCATTTGTTTGTAAACATTCTGTGAGCAGAGATTTCAAAAGCCGGAAGCATGAAAGTGACAAAAACACCAGATTTTCCCGGCCTTATCAGCAGGATTTCAGTAATCCTCTTCAGCCTGTGTGGTCTGCACTTATCTGAGAGCAAAGCGGTGTTTCAACAGGGCATCAACAGATGCATGAGCAGCAATCAAGGGAGCAAGCACCCTGAGTGGCGAGGGCACAACATGTCTGCTGGAGGTTTAATGGATTTGTCTACCTGATAGCCTTCATCTCCTGGCTCTCCGCGCTCTCCTCGTTCTCCTGGGGGCCCCTGTGTAGACACGAATGCGCCAACATGAGCACACATACACTGCATATTGTCTTTTTAAACCAGCCCAGCTGCCAAGCTTCAATTGCACCGGTTTGCCACTTAAAGACAGTCATTCCTGAGACCAACACCCCTGAAACTTATTCTATAGAAGTAACCTGCGAGCCTCACTTTCAGCCAGTCTGCAGCAAAAACAGAGAACACCATTGTTTTGCTCAAACTATGTACTGTAGTTCAGTGCCAAGTGGATAATCCAATACTTTTCATGGCAGGTTTGCTATCTCTGCCCCTGCAGACAGCCGCTGACCCTGACTGCTCATGCAGTCAGGGCTAAGCGGTCACATCCAGCGCTGGAAAATGTGTCTGAAAGAGCAAAATAATCGAGGCACTGTATAGCTGTGAGCGTTCCCAAGCTGTTAAGATGCTTTGATACGTCCTGATCCTCTTTTGATATTAGTCTAAGAGTTACTTTGTTTTCTTGGGCACTCTGCGGACTAGGCAGAACGCTTGAGGTCACTCAAGGAGAATAATATTCCTCAGGGGAAAACTCGTCAAAGAAAACAGTGTTTTCTATGGATTTACTCCGATAAAATCAATTTAATTTGTAACACTGACTTTTGTTTGTGAGACTCTCAGATGCACTGTGTGTAGTTTTAGATGAATGTCTCCTAAATATTAAAACTACAGAGTATGAACACAAGGTTTAACTTCACCTTTAAAACACTTTTTGAAATGTTCGGCTTGTGGTATATCAATCGGTTGTCCAGGCTCATGAGCACGACTGACTCATGAAAACAGTTACTACCACATCACTGCTGATTCAGCTGTAAAGGATATTAGTGCATGGTGCTAAAATCCAGCACTGATCAGGATTAACTTCTACTTTCACTGTCAATCCGGCATTAAAATGATTTGGGATAAACAGAGCGAGGAGAGGTTAAAGGAAGGCAAGACCTACTGGTTCACCTAAGGGCCCTGGAGGTCCGGGGGTCTTACTGTCCTCTCCTGGATAACCCTGAAATGCAGCAAAATTAAAACACACAATCACACATCCTACCATGTAGCCACAGGACGATGAAACAAGACAGCACTGTCACACAGTTCCTTTTAGCCTCTCAAATTGCAGCAAATATGTAAGAGAATGAAATGAATACACTAAAGGAGAGGATCTCAAGATATCAGGTGTCAGTGGATTTTCCCAGTGGGATTATACTGTACAGAGTGGAGATTATACAAAATGCCTGCAAAATGCTAAAAGTCCATTCACTTTAAATTAAAGATCTGTAATTAGCATGAGATGAATAATACTTGTGTTATTGTCTGTAGAGCTAAACAGCCATTAATGTTAATGTTTTATAACATGACAGAGATTGGGTGCAATGGGGTAAAAGATGCATGAGAGGAGTTCATCAGAACCCCTGCACTAACGTAGCACCAAGCTACAAACAAATCTGTCTCATATATGGACAGCAGCAATGCATAAACAAAGATATGATCATAACCCAAAGACATTTCAATATATTAAAATCTACGTCAGCTGATGTTGTTTTACCTTTTCCCCTTTAGGGCCTGGAGGTCCAATTGGACCCAGTTTTCCAGGATGACCCTATGAAAAAAAAAGGTCACTGATTAATGTGCATGATAAGGACACTGTGCTTTAACGTGTTTCTCTTCAAAATATGAAGGCTGTTTGCATGTTTAATCAAAGTTCGACATAACAAAACCCACTGTGGTGAATCCTGTCCCTTCAACGTATTAATTCAGAATCAATAATCACTCTACAACCTGGATCCCTGTAGGAGGGAATCATAAACGCGCCTGCATGGACACATGCAAATAATGGCGCAAACATGAACTGAACATGAAGCAATTGTGCTAAAATCACACAAACCCAAAGTCTTTTGTGTGGCTGTAAAGTTGATTAGAACATTGTCGGCGAACTCGCCCACATCCAACACTCGCTCTTGTTGTTATTTGTATTTTGCTTGTAAAAGGCTTTTTCCTGGTATTTTGTGTTGGATAACAGCTCAGAGTAATGGGAAATATTAAAATAGCAGGAACGATAAGTAATATCCTCCAGATTCTCTTCCAGGATGTCTCCAGCATTGCATTTGGCAACAGACTTGTGGGAAGAACGACTGGAATCATGTCCTACAGCTGTGTTGATTTGAGATCTGTGTCTAAAGCTCTGTGAGGTGGAATGACGACGAAACGCAAAACAGCTCTTTACACTTTAGCTTATGCTCTTGAGTGTAGAGGAGCCAAGCACGATCTATCACAAAGCATATCTCAACGAGTTGATAATCCTGCTCCGACAGACGCAGCCCCTGGTGATCACCAGCAGGACGTGCTGAGCCAAAACAGAGTCCAGACTCAGCCCAGAGACATTTCTTTGTTTAAAAATGTGTGGGAAATCTTTTCAATTTCAGCTAGGATGCCGTCAGTGAAAGAAACAAAAGGGACCGGAGTGAGAGAACGTGAGTCCCAACTGTCCATTGCAGTGGAAGGTTTGTAACAGAGGCGATTAAAGAAATTACAGTCAGGGTGGAAAGGATGGAGACAAGTGCCAGGAGTGGCCTCTCCTTGCAGGGTCTTGGCTAGGTTGAGAGAGGATCTCTGGATCAACAGTTCATGTTGGACAATTAGGTTTGAAAGTGAGAGACGAGCTCAATATGGTTTGGTCTGAGCAGGAATGGTAGCTACGTACGGCACAAAGGGAAAAGGGATGCTGCGGATGCTACAACCAGGCAAAATGGAAAAGAACGTCTGATGAGAAGGCTGATGCAGCGTGGGAGAACATGAAACAGACTAGTTTTAGGAAGGCGGACACATCGAGGAAGAGGTGAAGCGGTGGGAAAATGCAGGAAAGAGAAGAGAATACACCAATCAGCTAGAACATTATAACAACCTGTTCAGTATCGATTAGACCCACATTTTGCTTCTCACACACAATAAACTGCAATGTCCTATGTAGCGAACTGAACTAACGCTGTCTGTCTGCTGTACTCATCCATCCACAGCCCTTCACCCTGTCATCTGTTCACTGCTTTTCTTCCCTTGGACAACTCTTCAAAGAATCCGATCTCTGCTCGGAAACACTACAACACACTCTTATTTACATTCATGCTTTCCACACACAGACAACAACGATAACTGATTCCATGTGAGCTGCTCCACCTCTTTTGGGAACAATCTGGCGTTCAGTGTCTTGCTCTGGGATGCGCTGACATATGGATCGGGGATTCAATGTGCGATTGGACCACCAACCTTGCAATTGGAAAATGTGTGCAAATATTGTGTTTGTGAGTGATTTTTCTGTCACATTATATGAAAGGACGTGTCAAATATGACACTTCACGAAACACTTCAGGAGGAAAAACTCACGGGGTATCCTGCCAGTCCTGGTTGCCCTTCCGGTCCCATGACTCCCGGCTGACCCTGGAAACAGAGCAGGAAGTGAACACCAAGTCAGGCTTTGACACAGTCCTGGCACTTCCTGTAGTCTTTTGTTTTCTTCAGAAGTTTCAATAAGTATAGCGCTGGCCCCAAAAGGACCTGCGCAACTGAATTCTGTGACCACAGTTGTTTTATGGCAGGATATAAATCTTATAGCCACAGCTATCGCAACACAATCTTACTGTTTCTGCGACAAGAGAACAGGGAATTGTGTGTGTGTGTGTGTGTGTGTGTGTGTGTGTGTGTGTGTGTGTGTGTGTGTGTGTGTGTCTAAAAGGAAGAAAAATGAAAACCTTCCTTTTGAGTTCGGCCTTCTCTTTTTCAGGCTGCTGCTTTGTTTTCAGAGCTCTGAATACAGAAGCATGAATTTGACAGAGCTTTCTGTCTCAGAGCACAGCTGGCTTCACATAAGCATTACATAACATAAAAAGACAAGATGCCTTTAAAGCGTCAGATTAAATGCCCGTACCATTTATGTTCATAATTTGAGGAGATTTGTACAAACTACGACGTGAAAACATGTTCATCCTTAATGAACATAGAAAAAAATATATATTCCAAAACAACAGTGTGAATGTGGCTGTCAACCAGGACAGTTGTGATTTTCACTCAAAATAAGTGGGTCTGATCTGGGGACAGAGGGGACATATAGAAAAACTAGGAACTAACAGGTGAGCCTCGAGTTCCCCTGGCGCCCTTCAGGCCCGGCTCGCCCGGCTGGCCAACATCTCCCCGGCTGCCAACCTCGCCGACAAGACCCGGAGGGCCCTTCTCTCCCTGGAAGGATTCAGAGATTCAAGCACAATTACATTCAATCCCATTATCTCTGACCTTCAGGGAGAAAAAAACAGACGACTGGGGCTTTTACCTTCTTTCCAGGCCTTCCTCTCTTTCCTGGAGGACCCAGTTTTCCCTCCGGCCCCTGTAAAGCAAGACGAATTAAAACTTTATTGTGAGCCGCCGTTGATCAACCCTGCAAGCACCATACTGTGTGTGAGTTCACTTTTCAGGGATCATCAGGGACACATTCCCACAGTCGTCCAGTATTAACCGGGCTCTGTATCTGTGCACGGATGTACCCTTCTCACTCAACACCAGTGACTTTTAATGCCTCTCATCGTGTGAAAACGCTTGAAGTTGCGTCTTTAAACTTCTGACAGACAGTTTTCAAACGAGGGTACACATCCTGAGGTTTTCTTCACTAAACCTTTTAATGAACCAGCAACAAAACGTCTTTGTTGAAGAGAAGGCTGACCCCTACTGGGATACAGGAGGCATTATACGGGAGAATAGGAGCAGCGACTGCAGGCATTTCAGATCTTAACCAAACTGTCAAGAGTGAACAGCAGTTTTTATATTTATTATTATTATTATTTTTTGAAGTCTGAATTTATAAATGTAGAAAAAACATACACGAAAGCCCTGTTTTCCAGGCCCGCCAGGTGGTCCAGGAGCTCCAGGGTCACCTTCAATCCCCTTGTCTCCTGGTTCTCCAATCGGACCACGCTCGCCAGGCTCCCCCTGGCAGTGTGACGACGACAACGGAAAAACAGTTGCATACGTTCACATTATCTCTGACTTCTGTTATCAGCAGGGAGGCGAGTGAGCAACATAATTCAGAATTAAAATACAGATCAGTGGACAGACCTATGTTTTATTCCCTGAATAAATATGATTTGATCTGGGAATAATGTCAACAACAAACAAATAATCTCATTTTGGTTAACTAATTGCGTGTAAATATGGTCACCTTAGCTCCATCCTTCCCTTGAGGACCGTCTTCACCAGGGGGACCAGGAGCGCCCTGATTAAAAATAAGAAAAACAATTAGTATGAATAAATCTAAAAATATAAATTCAGCAACATATAAAGTTAGAAACAAAGCATCTGATCTACCTGACATTTCTACATGCAGGTGATGTGTGAAAGACTGTAACGGGCCGAAAAGCTGAACTCAGTATCGACTCGGCTGTGCTCCATAGTAAGTAAAGTCAACTGTCAGTGTGTGCAGTTCATTCAATATACCTGTGAGGGAATTTTATGTGAAAAACACATTTCTCAGACAAACAGCGCAGCGTAAAGTACGACACGAAAGAAATTTACTTTCTGCTGCAGAGGAGATGTAAACAGGGTCTCTTAAAAAATAAACTTATTGGGAAGAAATGCGGATCGAAGGGTCTGAACAGCAACTGAAATGGTTAAGACACTGAAATACAACTCAGCTTTACAGCAGTAGTGAAGCAGATTGCATAATGCAAATTCTACTAAAATAGGAGTAAAATTCAATTTAAAAAAATACCAATAAATTAACTACTATTTAATAACTAATAACAGAAACGTAAGTATTTATAAGTCTTTACTTTCATCCCACACAGAATTCACACATATTTATTAAGTCAACATCTCCTCAATAATCCACAGCAAGATCTCTGGATAAACTGTCTTTTTACTTCTGCTAACTTTGCAGATAAATTCACTTCTGATCACAGCCAGCATCACACATGCACGTGTGCGTGCACGTGGCTGCAGGTGTGTGAACTAACGCACCTGGAAACTCACCGAACACAAACGTTTGGTGAGTTTCCAGGGAAGCAAGAGTTTGGCCAAGTCCGTCTGCATGTTACTGCAGAGCGGCGTACAACTGACACTGGTAAAATCCAAGGTTTTAATTTAGGAGGATTTATTAAGTTGCTCCCAAAGTTGTATGACAAATATGTTCAGAGACTATTCATTTAACTATTTAGTGTATTTTAAACATCTGAACAATGAAGCAGAATTTAAAGCACTTAAGCAATAATAATTATCTTAAACGATAAAGTAAAATAACTTCCAAAAAGCCAACCAAAAGCAAATATTTAAAAAAACAACTACAAAAATGAGTAAGTTCTCCTAAGATCTGAAATAAGGTGCTGAAGTGATTGAGCATTGTGACTATTTTCTGAGATGATCCAGTTTTCTCTAGCCCATCTATAAAAGATGAAACAAAACAATGAAAAATGACTCAGACCAATCTACAGTCATTCACCACTCGCTCATATTTAGCAAAGAAATGATGCATGTATGTCAGTACAATAGCTCAGTGTAAGATTCCAGCCGTTCAAAATGTATTTATATAGATAATCTGACAAAAACAGCTTCATCCTGCTGCCATTCCTCCGGTCAAGAGACGAATCGTCGTCGTCTGAATGGAGGGGAGTAAATATACAAGCGGCTGAGGTTCATCCAAACACTGGGAAGGAAGTCAGGGATTAGTGGATTGTTTTCGGTCACTCACTCTCATTCCCTCCTGTCCCAGCTCCCCTTCAGCTCCCGGGGGCCCGACTTCTCCCTGCGGGAGGACGAAACGCGAGAAATGACTGGATCTGGACGTGAAACGACAATACTAATATCTGCTATAATGTAACAACTCAACTACTGATTTCAGCTTGAAAGCTACACTGACGCCGGGTCCAGCCGGGACGAGCATTTCCACAGCGCTTCATGCACGTGGCTGCAAGACCAGAGGAACTGAAGTTCCTAAAAACCAAAGCAGTGTTCATGCTGACCTTTAACCCTGGCTCGCCAGCGGCACCTGGTTCGCCCTCTAAACCTGGCACGCCCTGCAGAGACGACACAGAGAAGCTCAGTACTTCATCTGCATAATAAACTCTCAAGCTCTTAACTCAGAATCAGCAAGCTGTGAAACAGGATTACTAACTTCAGGCCCTTGCTCTCCATCAGGACCAGCATCTCCAGGAGGTCCCTTGGGTCCCTGCAAGAAAAAAAAAAACACCTTCACATAATGCTTAAATAACACAAAGGTGACAGTGCTATGATATCATTATTGGATGTGCTCAGCATGGCAAACGAAGCACTGAGACACCAGAACTGTGGCATATAATGGCAACGCAAACAGATCTCAACACTCAGGGCTGCAGGGAAAGAAAACTGAGAGCTGAGGAGGTTTGGAATATTAAGACTGACGACAAGCCAAACACAAGATGAGACCCATAAAATGCACTGTGCCTCCAGCATTAATGGAAGCTCTCACTCCAATAAATATGTGTGTGTGTGATGGTCTGACATTCTTCGTGTCCCTGAGGAGATGGCAGCTCTCCAGGAAAACCAGCAAGAAGGGAGGCGCAAGGTAAAGGAGTTTTCAGGTGAGAGGAAGACAAGGAGAGAAAGCAATAAAAGAGGAAGAATATGGATGATTACAGGCACGTCTTTTCTTCTCAAACAGCTTCTGGAGCGTCTCACGTGTTCAGAAATCAAATTATTTCAGTCCTGACAGCATTTTCCTGCAGAAACCTTTTCAAGCAATTATGGTTCTGCACATTCTCCCTGCAGTCATTACACAATCCAGACAAGTCGGTTTTCACACTGTGTGGTTTTGTTTGCAGTTTCCTGAAACAACCACATCAATGCGGCGCTCAGACGACAGCATACTTACTGGTTCACCTTGAGGCCCTCGTTCCCCGGCGCTGCCAGGAACACCAGCTTTACCCTGAAAACACAACAACCAGCTCAGCAGTGCTGCCCTCATTAATCTGTGCAATTATACAGAGCAGGCATGAGAAAACCTGGTCGAAGTCGTCATTACGACCATCATCATTATCATCATCATCAGAGTTTCCAGTGTAACCACACACGCCATGAGTGTGAGTAATATTTCAGCCCTGTTGCGTTCGACACCTTCAGAAGTGACAGAGACTCTTTGAAGCAACACGGACGGATCAAGTTTCCTCTGCAATCTCACATCTCTTTGTTGTAGTTCAAACACTTCGGTGCTGAGTTCGAACAAGCCTCTCTAACTCGGAGCCGTGTTTCCAATGCTGACAGGAGACGTTACTTTCAGAAGTGGAGGAAGTTTAGGAATGACTGCCAAGAACTTTCTGAGAGGGTGAAGAATTCAGCAGCATAAACATAAACTACTTTATGTGCTGTGAAGTGATACATTAATTACCCTCTGTAAAAACTTGACAGGGTTAATAAGATGCATAAGTCCCAGAAAGCACAACACTGAGTGTATTTCCATCACAGACATTGTCATTTTTTATTTTTTAACACATTGAAGCAGTGCTGTTTTCTTCTTTAAATTAACTCCTGAAGATAGAAAACAATCTGTTGGAAGATGGACAGGTGGAACCCTAAAAATCCTAAAAAGCCACTGAAAAGATCTTGAAGATAGTCTGTGTCGTCCTGATCGTCACCTTTCAGTTTAGAGAGCTGTCCTCAGGCCACATATACACTGTGCTAAACTGCAAAACACTCAGACTTATTCCTGCTGCTACTTTGCTTCTGAACAATGTAATGTGAGCTTTTCTGTTGTTGAGCTTTTCTGTATGTTAAGGAATAAATTGTCCGCCAGTGAAGAACAAGATTTATCTTCACTTTGATTTTAATTCACTCTTTCTCATATATCTACAACCAATGTCTTTAAAGACCTCCAAATCAAATGAACAATAACAGACAACACCTCATACAATACCAGTAGAGTATGGACACACCCTCTCATTTAGTGGTTTTTTTTCTCCACTATTTACATTGTGGATTATCACTGAAGGCATGAAAACTATGAATGAACACAAATGGAAATATGTAGGAAACAAAAGTGTGAATTACTCATCAGTATGGTTTAAATTTTAGATTCCTCCAAGTCGCCACCCTATTCGGTGCTGACAGCAATGAAAAGTCCTGGCCTTTCCTCAATAGGCCTCATGAGGAAGTCACTGGAAACGGTTCTCACTCCACAGATGTAAGTTTTCAGGGTTCATCTGTGAAATTTCTTGTCTTCTTAATGTGGTTGGGACATCAGTCCTGATCCACAGAAATCAGGCTGATTCATGGCTTACAGCCACTTTTTCACAACTGTTGGAATTCATATTATGGCAAAAACCAATCAGCTGAGTCAAGAGCAACTCCAGTCAATCAATACTTCGAGAACTGAAGGTCAGTCAAAGTGTGGAAAAACTTTGAATGTTTCCTCTGGTGCAGTCACAAAAACTATCAAGCGCTACAACGAAACTGACTCACATGAGGATCGCGCCAGGAGTAAAAGGCCAAGAGTCACCTCTGCTGGTTAACAGCACCTCAGATTAAAGCCCAGATGAAGGCAGACAGGGTTCTGGTAGGAGACACATCTCTGAATCAACTGTTCAGAGGAGACTGCCTGAGTCAGGCCTTTATGGTCCAGTAGCTGCCAGGACACCACTACTGAGGAAAAGCTGAACAGATGTTTTCTGCAAGCATGGCTCCAACCTGGAGGTGCTTTTTCTGGTGACGCTGTTGGTGATTTCTTCAAAACTGAAGGCACACTGCCCCGGCAGAGTTATCACAGCATCCTGCAGTGACATGCCATCCCATCCAGTTTGTATTTAGTTGGCCCATCATGTGTTTTTCAAGGGGACAGTGACCCCAAACACACCTCCAGACTGTGAAAAGGCCAGATGACCAAGAAGGAGAGTGATGGGAGTGCTGCACCAGATGATCTGGCCTCACCAGTCACCTGACCCGAACCCAGTGCAGATGGTTTGGAGTGAAGGCTAAAGCGCAACAAGTGTTCAGCGTCTCTGGGAAATCCTTCAAGACAATCGGAAAATCATTTGAGGTGATTACACCATAAAGTTCGTCGAGAGAATTTCAAAAAGGGTGCAAAGCAGTAAAAGAGTGGCTAATTTGAAGAACCTAAAATACAAATCATGTTCTGAGTTTTGCTACATACTTTTCTTTATATGCAATTCCACATGTGCTCACTCACAGCTTTGACGACCTTCAGCAAAAATCTACAAAGATAGTCATGAAAACAAATAAAAAACTTGGAATGAGAAGAGTGCCCAAACTTGTGACTGGTAGTGTATAAAAAATTCTCAACAAAATATTTATCATAGTATAAAACAGGGAATAGCTTTCGGAGGGAAAAAGATATACTGAAATAATAGACCTCAGTTATGATATTGTAATAAACATGAGTGTCGACAGCATTACTCTTTAAAAATGTCTTCAGAATTTGTTATAATGGGTTCATCTAATGTCTTGCAATTAATGATCAACAGTTAACTAAAATATAAAATTGAAATTAATTACAACATGTATAGTAATATAATTACATTACTCAGCTTTTTTTCACAAAGATGTAATTCTATTCATTCTCAAGTATACGTTGCTACTGGGGACACCAACAATTTGAATGTGGATTTGCATTTATGACAAATTATTAATAAATGCAGCAACTTTAATTTAGAAAAATAGTTATCATTCTATAATGTTTGTATTTTTGTTGTTGTTGTAGAAATGCTATTTAGATTTGTGACCACATTTCTGGGACTCTTTCACTGCTGTAAACAGAACTCAATAACTGGGTGAAAAACCCTTTGTGGAGACATATTTTCAGGCACAAGAGGGCGCTGCAAGTCAAGCTGTTGAGAGGATTGCACATTGAGGAGGGCTCAAAACTCTTCAAACGTTAAAAAAAAACAACAACAACAGATGGCCAGTTCTGAATGAGAGCATGTGCTTGAATGTGTTTGCTTGGCTTGCATGTGTGTGTGGTGTGTGTGTATTCAGACTAATCAGTAAAACATCGTGACATGTCAAATGTGCAGTGAATACATAATGTGTGAAAGCATGAGCTCAACTGACTGAGTAAATAAGATAAATCCAACTACAGTAAAGTGTGAGAGCGTGCAGGTGATACACAGTCTGTGATGTTGACCTCTGTGGAACTGTGATGTGATAACTTGATAGTTAAGAAAACACATTTATGTGCATTAGGATTTGCATTGCATGATCTCTTTTTTCTTGACTACATCATCTGAGGACCATCAGTGTGTTGACCTCTCTTGGATAATACATGACAATTTATTCATTCAGTGGACGCTTGGTTCCATGAGAGTCTTCGGATAAAAACTTTACAGTCAGTTTTTTTTAATAGTCAACAACGGTTTTGGTTAATTTTGAAGACAAGGACAGCTCTGATAAACAGAAGATAGAAGAAAAAATCAGAAGAAAAAGACATTGCATGAAGATATGTCTGGACTAAAACAGAGGATTTTTTTGTAATTACATAATTTGTCCAGCTATTAGTAAATAGTTGGGTCATATTTTTTGTGAACAGGTTAATGTTTCTAAATAAAAATCTACGCAGACACAATTGATGACACGTTCTGTCTGTTGAGCAGAATGTAAGTTAGCAGGAAAATGAATTATATCAAATAAAACCACTCACTACAGCCCTAGAGTAAGTTTGCATGATAGTGTCTGCAAAACAGCTTGGCTTCCTTTTTTATTTTCCTTAAAAGATAAAAGATGAAAAGTAATTATTTTGAGAAGTGAAGAGCTCAGTGTGTGCCTCTGCATATATCAGCCCACAGTTTTTCTAAAAGTGATCAAGCCACTACACCTGTTACTAATTACATAGATTTTTGTTTTTTGAGCAAATTTAGTACCTTTGAGATGCTGTACCGTCACCTTGAATACAGTGTTACATGAGAAAGGACTGCCAATCATTATAAGATCTGAAAACCTAATTCTGTAACAATATTTGTAATTGTCATTACTTTTTTGAACATTATTACAATTTGGCGAAGTGACTGATGCAGCTGTGTGTGACAAACAGTTTATCGGCGCTTTACTTTATCTTCCGAGTGATGAAATATTGACACAATTCTTTGAAAGTCTACTTATTGTAGCTGAAAATTTCTACAAAAAGAGCTTATGATCACACAACTCTTAATATACCAGATATAAAGTAAGACAGCAAGACAGTATAAACGCTGTGATTATTAAAGGTCTAAATGAAGTGATTTTAGCATGGTTGCTAAATAAAAACGGAGCATCCAAACCAGTTGAGTTGAGATTAAATGACACATGTATCTGTGTTTTGAAGATCTAAGAATCATGACTTACATTACATTTTTATTTAATCTAATTTAGGATGATTACTATTAGGATGATAGTACGTTTTGAAATAATAAACAAACATGTTGAGTCAAAACATATTCGTCAGGCATGTACAAAAAGTCCAGTCCTAGGACTGATTTTATACAGCTTCCACACTCGCTCAACAAACGTTGGAATTTTTTAGGGCACAAGCAGGACAAAAAAAAATGCAGCTTCAAAATTTTCAACTCCTGTTGGACACATGATAGTGTAACAAACTGGGAAATTATCAATTGAGTCAACCAATCAAAGCTCTTGCTTTTAAACTTGCACAGAATAAGACACTTCAGAAAGTCTGTTGCATATTGCTCTTAACTCTTTGGAGAAAGAATTAACTAGTCATCTACAAATATCAAGAGAAACACTTCGATTGTTACAAAACAATGTAATCAAGCCACTGAAAAATTTCATGTGTTTAAATTTGTGAGGAAAGGTTTGGAAACCTCCAGCACACGTATACCACACAGCAAACAGACAAAAGACAGCAGGTTGAATTTTACTTACAGCCTTTCCAGGGGGCCCTCTCTCTCCTGGACCACCGGCTATGCCCTTCAAAGAGGGAATATTTGAATTAATAGGCAGTTTAAACACAATCAACTAATTATGGCAACAGTGTTATTACACATCACTTTTCATGTCTGGTGGTTTCAACTCTCATGCATTGGACTGTAACGAGACACAGTCAGTGACAGATTTGTGAGCATGTCCTTGAGCTATATGTAACTAACCTGCAGATGCAGATGCATATCAGGCATTGTTTTTAAATGAGTCAAATTACACCATATGTATTTGCAACATATGCTTTGATGGTTGGAGATTTTCTTCATGTTTGTGTTTTATGTGATTCAACCAAAGTAGATTATAAACATATGAATTTAGCGTTAGCCTATTTTTAGTTACTTTTGAGGTGATGTATGAATTGCAGTATTTTAGCCATGTTCATGCTCATGTCCAGAACTCAAACATTAAAGTCTAATTAATGCTTTGAGAAGCTTTCGTCAATAATGTGATGGTAATCTGTCCAAATATATTTGATGGATTTTAGATTTTAATGTTTTTATGTTTACTTGCTTTTTTTTTTAAGTTTTCATGATGTTGACTTTCATGTTTTTGATAGTTTCCTATGTGTCATATCTCGTGCCATCTGTGTCACATTTTCTCTACGTCCATTTACGCGTCTGTATCATTCTGCTTTTCAGTTTGTTAAGTTACCTGCTTTTGTTTTTTGCTCTGCCATTTATTTATTTTTATTGGTTGTTCTCTGTTTTTTTAATATATGATTTTTACATAATTTTGATAGGATTTGTTTTGTTGCTGTTGTCTTGCTTGTATTAAATAAAGTGGTCTGTAGATAAAATTAAAACTCAATTTTAAATCCTTGCCTATAGCTTTGCTCCTTTTCCATTATCTGCAAAAAGTACAAACTAGCCAGTATGACCATAAAGAAGCTATCCTTCTGCCCGGTTTGTCCCTAACATTGTCACACTTGAGCCAGTGTCCAGCAGAGTCACTAACACTGTTCCAGACTTTAACTGTAAGGGTGTTCAGAAGGGCCTGCTCCCATTTGTTCCAATATCTCTCTAAAAGACTCAGCTGGCCTTTTCCTAGAGGGTAGGGTCGTTGTCACCTTTGACATCTTGCTCTTTTTTGAGAGGGGCTTTGTCGCCTCTCGTCTACTACTGAACCACCAGTGGGAATTTTTTGCAATTAATCTTCTGCTGAGCCTCCAGAGGTGTTGAGGCCTCAGAAGGAATTCGAGCAGGCCTTTGAGCTGCCCTTTGAGCAGCCTTTGAGCTTTATCTGCTGGACGGCCTGGTTGCTCTGTCTCTGGGCTGCCTCCAGGTATTTCGTCACAACTGTCCTGCTTGGACTCCAGAGGGAGTCGATCGGCATGAGCCTCCTGCTCAGGCCCTCTGGGGGGGTTTTGTCATCATTACTTGAGCAGACTCCCTGGGTAGTTCTGCCAGCTTGCCTTGCTCAGACTTGGCTGCCTTCAGTAATTTAAATATTGACCTCCTGCTGTGCTCCGAAAAGGTTTACATTGCCATCGACTTCCTGCACAGCCCATCGTCACTGGCCTTCTCTTGGAACCCCAAAGAAACTCTGTAGCCGCCAGTCTCTTGCTTGGACTGGAAGGGCCTTTACTGCCATTGCCCAAAGGCTGGCCACAGCCTTTTCCCTCTTGAGCACCTCCGCCTCCTCGCCGTATCCCCTTAAGGATTCTGTCACCTTCAGCCTCCTGCTTTACTCAATAGAGCGGCACATTTGCATTTGTTTTTGTGCAGTTGCCATTGTCCGAGCTGCCCCAAGTTATTTCGTTCGCTCATCCCATCTTTGGGCCGCCTCTGCAAGTGGTCCTGCTTGCTTGACCTGCTCCGTCCCTAGAGGGACCTCAGCGCCAGAGCTGCTCGAGTTGCCCCAAATGGACTGGTTCTGTCCGTGGGCCGCCCCCTCAGGCGGCCCTGCCTGCATGTCCTGTTTGTTTACACCCAGAAAGGCTTTATCACGGCCATGGCTCTGCCCCTCCAAAGGGGCTCCGTCTGCACACTCTGTATAGAGGCTGCCCCCCCGAGCAGCCGTTCACCACCATTGGTATTGTGCCAGATAGCCTTCTATTGGCACCCCATAGGGAACTCCTCCAGCCTGCCTCCGGAGAGGCTTCCATCGTCCGGGCCAACCCCTTAAGCTGTTTTGCCTGCTACAGCTTTGTCACCTTTCGCCATGTGACCTGCTGGGTCCACCTGAGTGGCAGTGCCTCCACGCCCTGTCCCCGGAGGGATTTTGTCACCTTTGGTCTTTTGCTTAGCCCCCTGAGGGCCTTCATTTGTTGCCCGTGATCACTCCAACGTGACAGGGTCATCCTTGCATGACCCAGGCCAAGTCCTTGAGCATCGTGATTGCTTGCCCAATTTCTGAGAAGCTTTGTTGCCATTGGCCACCTGATCAGTCACCGCCGTGACTTAGTTGTGGGACGGGCTTTGTTGCCACCATCTTTACCGTCTCTGCCCAGCCTTGCTTGCATACGCTTCTCTGTGTTGGTAACCTTTGTCCCCTTCCATCTTTCACTGGGCACCTGCAAAAGCTCAATGACATGTGGTCTCCTTCTCAGCCCCCTGAGGGGAGTTTGCTGTCTCAGGGAAACCTACACAGTCCCACCCCAGGATGCCTCATCCTTGGAGAAAATGTATCACTCTTGGACCTTCTGTTTAGTCCCTGGAGCGACTTTGTCACCTGCTCCCTGAGTCCCCCTGCTTGGTTGCAGTATCTGCAGGTCACCCACCCAAGCGGCCCCGCTCTGGCCTGGATCAAACCCCTGAACAGCCACAGTAGTCGATTAGTCCCCAGGCTGCCCACCGAAGTAGCAAGGCTCTTTACTCTGTACCCTAGCTTTGTTTCTTTAACACTTTTTTTTTTTTTTAGGAATGTTTGGAATTCATCCTTAAGAATTTGCAATGCTATGGTCTGGAAGATTCCGTTTTCTATTTTCCTTGTCTTGTTTTGTGGATTTGTGTTTTTACTTACGGTTTCATGGTTTCTTATGGGTAATGTCTAGTTCATGTTTTGGTTCTTCTTGATTCTAGTTTGTATGGTCATGTTGTCCTATCTTAGGTTCTTCCTGACTCAAATTTTTGGTTTACTTTGATGCAATATCTGATTATCTCATGAGTCCATGGAGAACACAGTTCTTTTGTTTCCTTCAATGCAGATAAGTGCAGCATACTTTTATCCTGCCACTCCTACACATATTTAGGCTCAGGTTTTCTTACAAGCTGACAGCAGAACATGAAAATTTCATTCGGGTATAATTTGATACAATGGAGAGAAGACAAAGGCTTGCTATGCAAATACAAACTGATTAAAGGCCCACTGTTCTTTCACTGAGGCCCAAGGGGTATACTGGATGCTTCAATGACTTTTGCATGAGGTGAATATGGATCTTCAAAAGGAATGTGGTCTTCATGCTGAGGCAGAGGATGACTGTTTTAAGAGTCATTATCTTCAGATTTTCGATATGTCACATAAAATTGATGTAAATGTGTCTTCATTGTTTTTAAGAAACTTAAACATTCATTCAAAATGAACAACAGCATACAGTTATGTATCATAAATGTGTGTACACTGAGTCTCTGGGGAATTTAAAGACTACTCACAATGAATCCTGGCTCTCCTTTTTGTCCCATCTCACCCTTTTCACCCTGGAAGAAAACCAAAACAAAACTGATTTTCATTTGTGTGTGTGTGTGTTTTTCTTTTAAAATTTAATATTAATAGTCTATAGGCAACTCATAAATGAATGAATGAAATGTACAGTTTTCTATATTTAGCAAAATATTTTGCAAAGCCTACTACACGTTTGTCATTATAACAAATGGACAGTGTTGTTTTCCACAAAGTGATGTTGTAGTTACCCTGATGCCCTCCGGTCCTGGTTCTCCCAGTGGGCCATCTGGACCCCGGGGCCCCTGTAGAACAAGACAGTTATACAAATGTGCTTAGAATCAAAATCATTACTTTGAAGTTGCCATGTTGTAGATAATAGTAACACTAGATCGAGACAAAAATAAAGAAATTAATCCGATTTTTTTTTTTTTTTTTTTTTTTGCTTTTTTTTAGCTTGAGTGGTTACTATTAGGGCACCAACTTCCACCACAACAAATATTTCAAGAAAAAAAAGTTCCGAAATTTTTGACAGCTGTAATAATAGAAAATGTTGGATTATATTTAACGAGCATTGTGTGTGTGGTGGGTCTAAAATGGCAAGAAACCCAATTCACTAAATCTATGTCACAGGGAAGTTGCATTTACTTTAATTTCCTATTCATGCCTTCCTATAGTTTTGAATTGAACATTATTCAGATGGATATTACTGGGAAACTTTCAGATAATCAGTACCTGCATAAAGAACAGCTCATCCACCTGGTTAACGGTTTAACAGTTTTAATAGCTTTTTTTTCTCCAATTTGTATTCACCTCTTATTTAGACTGATGTTATATCCCCACCAAACCTGACTGCAGATTAATTAATAATACTAATACTAATTGATTTCAAATGCAAATTTTTGGACTGTGCGTCAAACTCGATTATCCAGAGACAACAAATACTTTACACAACATGCACAAACATGGAGAACATGAAAATTCTGCACAAAAAGACCCACAATACCTGAAGTAGATTCAAGGACATTTTCACCATAAAGCAAAGGTAATAAGCACTGTGAATGTAAATTAGTCTGCTAATTAGACCGTGGATACAAATTAGGAGGTACTCTTCATCAATTGAAAAGGCAGTGACAGAGCAACTGTCTGACAAAATCGATTATTATCTTGCTATATAAGTAGTAGCTTTGTAAGTGTAGTTCATTTGCCATTTAGCCCATTTACTTAGACCGTCGTGAGACAGGTCACTTTTACCCTACTGATGATGTGTTGTGATACAGAGATACACAAAGTTTTTCCAACACAACAGCATCAGCGACTGCACTAATGGATCGGGTGGAGTTTCCGTGTGCTACAATTACCCCTGACAAGAGTAGAACTGTTTGATCAAAGAGCATCTCTGCTGTAAAACATGCAGCAATGCAAATATGAAAGCTGTCTTCAAGTAATTTTAGTTTGAGCTGTGATTAAATCACAATTTTATATAACTGCTTTATTCTGCTTTACAGTTTGCCAGATGGAAACAGTGTGGTTTGGGCTATTTCAAAACAAAGTAGGTCATTACAGACACTGGATGTGTAATCTGAAACAATAACAGGGTGTGTCGAGTTTTCATCACTTTTTGCAATCACTAATAATTGTAAATATTAGCAATAGCCATACTGCACAGCTGTTGCCTTTACCTCAGGCTGACAGAGTTTCTATGTTTTCTCTCCCATTAAATATTGATTTGATTAGCTACACTGTATACCTCACTCCTCTCACCCCTCGCCAGACGTTGGCAATAATGCAAAAATTGAGCTGTTTCCCATAAAAGTGGCCAAAGAGGAAGAGCACTGACTATTTCCATGTTCTTCAGAACAATTTAGTGTAGAAAGAACACAGAACCAGGAAAAACTACAAAACCAGGAACCATTTCCCACGTGTTAGAGAACTGCTTTAAAACTTGGACATCTTAAGGTAGACATCGTCTGACAAATCAGGAGCTCAAATTCACCTAAAACCTGTGCTTCTTTCCAAAAAATCCACTTAAAACATTTAACTGATGATTGATATCCTAACCAACTTTGTCAATTTCAGGGTTACTCCTCTATAAATAAATAAATGTTAAATAAAATAGTATGAGATCTAACAGTTATGGACACTTGTGTTACAAGAGAAAGTAGTTAGATCTATGGATTGATAAACCATTGTCACACAAAGATATTATTTTGGGAACTGGGCATGAACCAGCTAAATACTCATTACTGAGATTCACTGTTTCGTATCTTGTTGTAAAAAACAAACAAACAAACAAACAAAAAAACATCTTGACCAGAAATATGAAACTTTCTCTAAAAAGATTATTCTCCACATTTGTTTTTTTTTTTCAAATTTACTTCTTTCATGATGGCTTGTGTCTTAAACAATGGGGGCCACCTACAGATGAAAAGGTGGGAGGCTTGGATGATAGGTGCTTCTCACCTCAACAAGGCAGGAAACGTGACCACAAACGGACACGTGTGGATTACAGTAAACACTAAAAGTCACAGTATGTTAACTGTTACCACATGTTGTTCCACTCAGCAAAATACTGAGCTGCAGAAAAATACATGAGCACAGTGTCAATGGAAGGTACTGCTGAAGAGTGACGATGCATGAGAACCGCAGCTGTCTGCGTCTTAGTTATTCCTCACTTGTCTGACACTGTTTTCCTCGAGATGCCGACAAAAGACACACATTCAAGAAGAAAGCTTTGGATATGCTGTTGTTTTGCAATCCGGCGCTGGAGCTTAGCAGATGAAAACTATTAGATTAAGGAAACTTGTGGAAAATGGGTTTAAGCAAAAAAATAAAAAATACACTTTAAAAAGTCCAACATGTGCTGCTGTTTGTAACAAAGTTAAAGAGACATTGGTGGATCTTGTCTCAGAGCTGTGTAATCCCCCATGAGACCATTATCACTAATGAGGAGAGCAGCACTTTCCAAGATGGTTCAAACCCCTGACTGTCTGGCTCACAAACAGGAGGCATTACTCTGACAGCAGACGGAGTACTAACAATAAACAGACTTTACCAGAAAAGACAATGAAGTATTCTTCAGGGAGATGAAAGTTTGGGAGTAATAATGCGGAATACGACCTGCGGGACTTCACACAGGGTAGAGATGCAGTAGTTAGCATTTTGTCCTCACAGCCAGAAGAGTCCCGGCACGACTGCAGATTTCAGGGTTTTGGTGTCAAATTTGCATGTTCTCACATGTTTTGTGTGTGTGTGTGTGTGTGTGTGTGTGTGTGTGTGTGTGTGTGCGTGTGTGTGTGTGATGATGCATTCTGCCTTTTTGTCCCATGTCAGCTGGGGTTAGCTTTAGCTCCCTCTGATACCCTGCCTTTGCTAAAGCAGGTCCAGAAGCTGGACGAATCTAAAGTTAATATATACTTTTATATACTTTGAATTTCATGCTATTATTTTCATATCTTGTTTCAATAAAGTCTGTACATTTTGGGGTATCCACGGTTTACGATTTCAGGGCTTAATAAGATTGTTGAGGAAAAATCTTCCATGTAAATCTAGTTTTGATTTTTTCCCCTCTTTTCTTGACTTTTAAAACTTGCATGAGAGACCAAGTTTCAGGTCATAATCAGGGATTTTCTCCTTCTTTCCTGCAGCTGTCTTTCTCTTCTCAGCCACACGGGGTCCCACCAGTATTACCAAACCTCATCCATTTGCCATTCCTTCATGTCTTCTACCATTTTTGGGATCATAAAAATCTTGTAATTGCCCCCATAAAGGAGCTGAGGTCGAGTTCAGCGACATCCATATGTCTTTTAATTGCTTTAATCTGATGTGAAACAGGCAAACACCACGTCTGATCCGAGAAGTTTCCCAGGTCGCTACTGAAGTGAAGCAGGCACACACAAAATTAGACCAGGGACTCGTTCACTTGAAGGTAAAAGCCACTCTTACTGTTCGACCCTTTGGCCCGGCGATGCCTGGAACTCCCCGCTGCCCCTGCAGACCCTGAGAGAACAAAACGAGATAGAAGACAGAAGACAGAGTGAGACAAACAGAAAGAAATACAAGGTGAACAAAGCTTTAATGCTTTAATAGTAGCCATTAGCTATATGAATAAATCACAAAGAAGTGTCAGTTTTATTTTAACTACTTCCAGCCTGAACCTGACCGCATATCTTTTAATCAGCATTATTAGTTGTTAAATGAACCAAATGCCAGGAAAACAAAGACTTAACTATCAGCTGCTAAGGTGCACTGTGTGTGCTGAGTTGTGGAAAATAGATTCACTGTGACATTAAGTTTAACTATTATTAATATACTAATAAACTATGACCTTATATCTAATTGAACCTTTGATTTTTCTAAGCTTCATGATCAGAGTAAATCTAGCAATGAAGGAAATTCAAAGCTCAGAGAACAGGAAGAGATTCCAGCTTCACAGAAAATCATTAAAATCAGATAAACCTCAATGAGAATGGCAACTGAACAAAAAAGACAAAGCAAAACAAAACATGGAAATGCTGAGAAAACTATGCATGCAGAAAAAAAACAAGAAAAAAAGTAAGTACAATATTTTAATGCTATTATAAATTTGCAGGTTGTGTGTTGCACAACAACGTAACTATTTCATGTGGGAAATGAAGGTAACACACTTACTGGTGCACCTTGCATTCCAATGTCTCCTGGACTTCCTGGCAACCCTGGATACCCCTTGAAAGAAAAAAAAAAGAAAAAAAAAAACACACAGAAATGTAAAAAAGCAAACCATGTCACTGTGGTGCAGTGTACGGCTAGAGCTTGTACAGCACAGAGTTGGCAGCATTGTTTTTTGCTGCTGTTGTTGGTTTTAAATGCGGATTATATAGTCCTGACACGTGCTCAAAGGTGTTAGGGAATAAAACAACAGCTGGGTATGTCTCATCACCACCCATTATAACATGATAATAAGCTATAAAGGAATAATTCAAAGACATTAAAAAAAGTCGGTGTTGTTAAAGTGAATTGAGGTTTGGCAGAAACATACTAATGCCTGCAGATCATCTGTAAGCAGAAAGCCATCATATGTTTCTCGTTGATAATTAGCCTGAAGACTCTGTGTTTGTCTTTATCAATGTGGCTACACTACAGCACAAATTGGTTCAAACAAATCACCATATTTCTTTACACATGTCATGAAATTCTCCATTTCTCTCTCTCTCTCTCTCTCTCTCTCTCTCTCTCTCTCTCTCTCTCTCTCTCTATCTCTCTCTCTCCCTCTCTCCCTCTCTCTATTTCAATCAATTACACATTTGCAGCCAACAATTCAGCCGGCCACCAGATTAGTCACTCTCTCCTCCAGCCAGCCAATCAGTCACTTGTTGCAGCCAGACCGGGGCCCAAAGCTACAGACATGGAGCAAATCCAAGCCAGGGACAAGGAAGGATGCAACCCAGACTCTCTTTCAAGGTCAAAAATGATGCAGAATCAGTGTTTCTGCAGCAGCAGAAATTCTTACTCCCTCTGCGGGCTCAACTGCCAAAATAATTTTCATTCATGAACATCCTGCACATCAGTGAATGGGCTAAAACTGCAAAATCAACTCACTATTAGACATACAGTATATAAAACCATAATGACATGATGCAGCTTAAGTTTTGGAAGGATTTGCATGGACAAGTATACAAAAGTCACAATATTGTAGAATAAAGGAAATAATTGGGAAACTAGTGGATGCGTCTTCATTTTCACGACTAAACCACGGAACCGAAGAACATCTGCCAAAACTTACAGCCAAAACTGCCTCGTGGTTCAGTTTTATAATCATCAACCTCAAACAGTCGTTTACAGAGCTGAGCATTCAAGCGGTGCTTAGTGGTTGTATTATTGCTGATTTGTTGGAAAGTCATAGTTACTATACACTACTGCAACAAAGTTTGTCAAGCTATGCAGAGCATTGAATGGGACACTCACTGTTGGCCCCTTCTCTCCAACTGGACCTGTTGGACCCGGCGGCCCTCGGTCGCCCTGGATAACAAAAACAGAGAAAGTTAGAAAATTAAACTCTCATGCAAAACCTCAACAGTTAAAGCCCCCAACTTCTTAAATGTAGTGGGTCAACAGCTGCAGAAAGCAGTTACTACATGCAGGTGGTTTGAAACATGTTGGTGGTACTATGAATGGTAAATGCAAATCTATCTATCAATCTATCTGTCTATCTATATATCTATATCTACTAGGGGTGGGACGAGACAAATTCCAATAGACGAGATGTCTCACAAGATTGAGTCCACGAGATCGAGACAAGACGAGATTTCAACGTTCACATGGTCAGCGATATCCCCATTCATACCGCGGCGCACAGACGACACCATGGCTGCATTTGCACTTCATGCCACTAGGTGTGCTGTTTGCATGTTCAACCTTATTTTACACAGACACCACAGAGGAAGAAGGGCGCCACAGCTGCTGCAGGCTCTCTCTGCATGTTGTGAGAAAAAGAGTGTGAGCCGGCAAAACGTGGTGATATGTTCAATGATGCGATGCACCGTTTTTTCAATAAAAGAGAAGAACTGAACGATCGTTTCTGCACATTTTATTTACTTAGTAGCAATTGAACTGTATCACAAGTAGTTTGTGTACTCAAAAGACCAAGATTCCTTGCGGATAGAACATGCGCAGAACAGTATTTCATGTCCCTTTCGACCGGGTTTTAAATATGAATATGAGCATATTCGGGTTTTTGCATGTTTTAACATGGCTGTGCGCCATGTAATGTATTATTCCGTCAATATTCCAGTTAAGAAGAGGTTGTTGCCTGCATGTAAATGTACTCAATATCGTTCAACGCATGGACGAGAAATCTCGCGGCATTTCGATCTCGCGAGATCTTGTGACACGAGATCCCGTCCCATCCCTAATATCTACATATACAATATAAAATATAATGAGATTTTTTTTTTTTTTGAGTGGTCAGTGTGTTCCTGGTGAGGACAGATTGACAGGTTGGAAAAGGAGCAAGATTTTTAGTACGAGGAGCGGAGGGACGAGCAATAATCTGATAGGCAGATGGCCTGTAAGCGGGTCTACTGGGTAGGAAGGGAACGACAACAGGCTGTTCTCAGAGAACGAGAACAATGGTGGAAACAATAAAATCTGTCTTTCAGAGGACTATCAATAGTCAATATTCAAGCAACATGGAAAATCATTTCACAATCTCCAGATGCACTTCCTGTGGGTTTGAACGGATGCATGAGGAAACACGTCTGAACAGCATTTTACATTTGTGTTGCTTGGTGCTGCTCCAGTTTATGCATTTAGCAAAGAACTACAGTCTGCTGCAGCAGCACACCGTCGAGTGAATGAAAAGTTCTCTTGACTCGGCTGCTTCAACGGCGCAGTGCAGTTAGAAGCGAGTGGCTCTGACGGCGATCCAGTGTCTGGATTTGACATTGTTATCGGTGTGGATGTGAGAGTGTTGAGAGTTTATGCAAGCATGTGTTCCGGGGGGCCTCTTGGGCCTCAAGTTATGGCTGCTTAACACAGACTTAATTACAGGGGTCTGCCACTGACGAGCAAGCAGCTGATGCTGTCTGACAGCGTAATGACAGAGACGCACAGACCCCTTACCTTTTCACCTGGAACGCCCATCACCCCAGCTATCCCAATCGGGCCGAGCGGACCCTGGAGAGGAGGAGAGAGGAGAACAACAAATACTGATGAACACAGACACATCAGAAGACAATAAATAAACCTGATGCTTGTTCGTCTACTTCTTAGCTCAACAGCTGGAGCGTCACAAACAACACAGCGGCGTAATGCTTGGGGCGAGCAGAAAGCAAAGGCTGCTGCAGAGAAGAAGAACAACGCCGAGAGTGAAAACAATTTCGCACGAGCTACTTACTTTCACTCACATTTACATTGTGACTTTAATGACTAGAAATAGAAATTATTTTGCTATTTTTGTGCGTCTCACATGGATGAAAATAAATACCCAGACAGAGCAAGATGCAGAAGCAAAAAGAACACAAAAGCAAACACCAACACTTGCCAGTGACCTTGGCACACACATTATGAATTCCACATCTGTTTTGCAACCCCATATGGAAGTCATAATGTAAGAATATCACTAGAAATGTCTGCAACTTTGTAATGACTCGTGGTACCAAACAATTGTCTGCAAAGAAGGCAAGCTGTTGAAGTTTGGGGAAACAGTTATCAATTCACAATTAATCCACCATTAATGAAATGAGCAGTACAGATTATTTACAACACTGGATTCTTAGAACACACTCATAATCTGTTTATTCAAACAAAACTATCAAACTATCAAAACTAAAACTCCATGATCTTGTACAATATTATGCATCTATAGTTCTATCAAAAGCATTTAACAAATTACTACCACATAATATACAAAAATTAATCACGATACAGGTGAGATGGGGGATACGGAAATTTACAGTACCTTAATTTAGAACCACTCAAAGAGGTTTTCGTGTGTCTGTACGTGGAGGTAAATTTTGGAACAGCCTGGATATAAAACACACGCAAGGCCAAAATATCCACCGATTCAAGCTGCTTTATAAGCAAATGGTCTGGTCACAATATAAAGAAAGAGGGTCCTAACAACCATGTTACATAAATAATCTGTCATGAAACGTTGCCTTGTGTTTGTTTGTTTCCACATCGAGTTTCTGAGTTTGAGCCATTGCACTTCGGATGTCGTTGTTCTTGCTTTTTTTTTAGTTAACGACAGGAAGTATTTAAAAAATCCTCTATCAAGTGACTAATGAGGACTTTGGGGTGGGATCAAACAGGTTCTGTTCTTCCCACTCCTTTTCAAGTAGAATTAAAAAAGGAATGGGCTTCTTATGTATTTATTTTTTGTTTTGTTTATTTGTCTTTCTATTCAAGTATTTGAATTATTGATTTTGTTCTGTGCAAGCCTTTTGTATAATGAATATTATTTATTGCTCAAAAAGAATCAAAGACGAATGGAAACAAAAAATGAAGCTGAAATACTTCAGCAATTTACTCAATTGTAACAATTTGGAATTACAACTTAGATTTTAATGTCACAACATATGGAAACTTGGTAGAGTTTCCACCCTCAACCCACCCACCCAGAGGAAAAAAAAAAAAAAAATCTTTGTAAGGAAGTCCTTATGGGGAAATACTTGCTAATCTAAATGTGGGAGTTATCAGTGGTACTTAATCACTTCCAGATCAGTCATCTGGGACAGGGGCTCTGGTCTGGACCCGGGCCAGCGTCTGTGGTGGACGACGTGGAGTTTAAGACTGACAGTGAGATTTACTGCTGAGGCAAAGGGCAACTGCATAAAATGCTGTCATTGTTGTCAAGTTTGTAAAACAAAATTCAGAGAGAGCACGAATGCAAGAACTGAAAGGAGACGATAAGCAGTGAGGGTAGAGGCGATGCACTGACACCCAACCAAAACAAGCCAGACGTGAGACCACAATGCTACAAATTCACTGCACTACAGCAAACGTACTAAGCAAAATACCAGGACATTCTGAACCTAAGTGATTTCCAGAGTCAGTAATATTCTTCACACTACTTCACAAAAATATAGACCACAATGGACAAACACGAAATGGTTAAGCTACAACTTTTTGTTGTTGTTGTTGTTATATAGGACCACTTGCACTTTACGCAGAATAAACTTGAAAAAAATCTGCATTAATCCAAACCCTGATGCCGTCACACAAACTCTATCAAATTTTAAAAGTCACTTTTACATTTGCCCCGATCATTAATCTTTTCAGTGAGAAAGAGAAAGAAAGAAAGATTTTCTTCCGTGTGCCCCTTCCTAATTTGGCTAAAAACGTCAGACAGCTTTAATGTGTTGCTCTTGTCTCATCATCTTAAGAGTATTATCCCGCTGAACGGGCGCAAAGCAGCTGAGTTGCGCTTTAGTAGCAGAGTGTCGGTGACGGGATACAGCCTGCAGACATGGGAACGGGAGCTCTAAATTGACCACAAATCCCTTAATTGGGACATGAAGTGGGACAGTGTGGTACCCGGTATCATTTAACAGAAGGAAATGGTTTTAAAGGGTTTTCCACATGATAGGCCCTTGACATGGGAGCGTAACAGTCATGTTTTGAAGGCGATCTGGTTTCTCAGTTATAACAGCTCAGGTCACAAGAGCATTGATGGAGCCATTAACCTTACAAGAAAGAAAGAAATACAGCCCGAGTCACATGTCGTTAAGCGTATGAAGCCACTCCCTCACATGTCTCTTTTTTCCTACACTGGCGTAAGCACACACTAAGTCCCTGACATGAAAATCAAAGCATATAGATTGACATTTACTAGCTGAAGATTGGAGGGTGACATGGAAATGGAGCACTCCGCGGCTAATCCAAATTGGGTAAAATACCCTAGACTCTTAAAACATCCAGTAAAATTTTACTTGTAACAGCTTGTGAGAGGCCTCAAGGTGGGCACTCAGTGAAGGCAGGTGGACAGAGGGCTCACTCCGTCAACCCGGGGTCAGGAGTCTCACTGTTTCTTACACTTTCAATTTATCTGAACAGTGATGTAATGGCGTTCATTAGAGCCTCCATATGTTTCGGAGTCTTTCTTTTCCTTCTTCTTTTTTCCCTCTGCATAGCCCCATGGTTCCTGTTTGGCTTCAAAGGCCCCTCAACTCAGTAACTGCTTAATGCCTCTCATATGTGCACTGCAGCAACACTGCAGTTCAACAAGGCCCACTTGGTTGCCTCTACTATGCACAGAATGCAAATATTAGCATTAAGGGGCCTCTGGGAAGGATAGACATACTTTGGATGTTCAAAGCACTTGTGTTTGAGAGGACTTTACAAGAGGGGATACATATCCCGGCATTTCTCCGGACGATCTGTTATGGGTAAAAAGCATTAAGCGATGCATAAAACATACAGACAGACATATAAAACCGTGAATTGACTGCCTCAGCAACAATCTCAAGACAGATGTTTTGGGGTATTTGCGAGGTCACTTAAAGGACGAAAACTGTCATATTTTTGAATCAGCATTTCCTGCAGCAGCGCTGATAGCATGCCACTGTGAGTGTGATTCTTGTGCAGCACATTTGCAGGCCTTAAGCCATAAACTAATGTGCAACTCAAATGAGGTCACTTCCACAGAGGACCTATAATTGGTGTTCCTTCTGTTCTGCTGCAATCTTCTGCCAATTCCGGGATTAAAACACTATTCGGTGGTTGCAGATCTTCCAGATTTCTCTTAACTTAAAAGAAGTGGGTCAGGAAAACAGGAAGACGTCAGTATAGGTGCTCCTGTAACTTCCTCCACAAGTACAGCAGCTCCATTGCCTTTTTTAAGCATCCTATCGGTAGCTTAATTCAATTTCTTGACATATTTTAAGCATGTAAAGATAGGAACTGGAGGTCATTAAAATCTCGCCACAGGATCTACTTTAACACAGAAAGATGAGGATTTAATGAAAAGCTACAAATCCGCAGAATGACAGCTGTTAGCTCTCATCATTAGAAGTGTAAAAGAAACTTACTTGTGGTCCATTTTTTCCAACGTTTCCCATGTCCCCTTTCTCTCCCTGCACACAGTACACATCAAACAGGGCGCTGGTTAGTTTCCTCAAATTAAAGAGGTCTCAGACACCACAAAGCCCCCAGTATTGACAGGATATTACAAGTGTAAAAAGGAACACACACATGGTTGACTGATGGGATTATTCTGGAGCTGCTTGTTAGTGTGGCTTTTAACCACGTATAATGATGGCTGTGAACAAAATACATATCTCTGCCAATTGGGAGCATGTTTACAACACAGTAAGTCGACGCAATAACAGGGCGGCTAATATACAGGCACTGGTGCTCAGAGGTGAGCACTAAGCCATAATTTAGAATAATAAACTCTTGAAACATGACAGTGCATTTGTGGTGAGTTCAAAGGCCACTTACAGCCAGAGAAAACCTGAAGTGAAAACTGAAAGATGACACTGACAATGTGAGAAAAAACAAGATTTACACTCAAAGTGAAATGCTGTAGTTAGTTACTGTAACTACTAAAATGTAGCCAATGCTTGAGAAGGAAATGTTAATTACTGCAAAAAGAAAGACATTTAAAGTTAACACATTGTCAGGGTGTATTTCTTTCACAACTTTGAATAAAACAGTTTTTTTTAAAAAGTAATTTAATGTAATGAAATGACCTACACTGTATTTTCAGACAAGTCCCCAAGAAAACTTTTTTTTCATATCCCAAATTGAGAACAGAGGAATGTAATGTCTTTTTGGTGACCCTCAAAAGTTTGCAAAAGTGCTCAAACTACTTCAGCAAAAGAGTATTAACTGTGTAAAAGTTCATATAAGTCAAAGTAAAGTATGAAATTAAGGAAGGAGTCATGTGCACATACATGCAAACAGCAAAGCTCTTGTTTATGTAATACTATCAGAATGCAAATCACCGCTCTGAGGCGGGACGACTTTTTGGAAAAAGAAAGTATTACAACATGATCGATGTAAGTTGATCACTTTTGAATTGAATAACTTAAGCAGCTTCAGTATCAATAACTGCAGATAACCTGTTCCTTTCACTGTAACTCTGAAGCAGAAAGTACAGATGTTGGAGCTAAAATAAATGGAGTTGAAGTGGAAAAATGCTAAAATTCAAATACCTACAAAAATTAACTTGAGTACAATATAAATATGTAACTAAATCATATTTTGGGATATGGATGGCCGTGAAGGGTAATGCTGTCCTGGAGGACAGACTTAAGAATTGGATTTTAAGGAATCATAAGTGATGTTAAGGAGGCAGAGCCCGGGTTTTGAAACAGAGAATGTATCCTGATGGGGACAGTAAATTATGCAAACACCTTTCACTGAACTCTAAGACAGAAAATAAACAAGTTGTCTGCTCAATATGTCAAAAACTATCTTAAAAGTATATGTTTTATATTTAGTGATCATACAGCACCGTACTGACACATGCAATGAGTACGTTTTGTAAACTGGACTCACCTCTAAGCCGTCGGGTCCAGGTTCACCAAGGTATCCTTTTCTACCAGGTCTCCCCTACAGAAACAAATACAAGCACAGACACACTAGTAATGATCAAAAGGCAACAAAACCTCTTTGAAACCTCTTTAGTGAATGAGGCAGTCAACAAACTCATTAATTTTGCTCTTTTGCTCCTGAGCAACAGACTGAACCAGCCGTCAGACACGAGCTGTCAGTCGCTCCGTCTCTAATCTGCTTGGTGTTGAATCTGTTTTCCTTCAAACAGCTCCAGGCTCAGTATAGAGAACTCCATCAAATGTGTTATAATACCCCAATTGTTTTCCATTGTAAGCTTCTGATAAGCACTCAATGAACTGGTCATTGGAATAAAAGTTTTCTTTTTCTATTGCCCTCTACACGACAAATCAGTATTTCTAATAGATCGCTGTTGGGCTTACTTCTGCTTTTCTGAACTGCATAGAAAATATGTGAAGAAATATAAACTTCTCTGGCTTTCCCAGGAGGACCAGAGGCTGCGTGACCTCTCCCCACCAGCTCAACACCTGCTTGACCTGCTGACCTCAGGCAGGCGCTACAGGTCAGTCAAACCTGCACCTCTACACTCACTCACACTTTGTTCCCCGAGGCCACAACAACACCCAGCAAAAATGATCAACAACAACAAAAACACTTCTACTGACTTTTAATCACTGATCTCGCACAATTACTGCTGTTCTCTCTCATGGATTAACCTTGTGATAGTTGCACTAATCCTTCCATACATGTTTCACTTTCATGGCCTTTAATCTGATGAAAGAAAACACATTTTTGTTGAATAGCTTCTTTTTCAATATTTTTCGACCATGCTCTCAAGAAAGAGTGTTAAATTGTTTAATTCTACATGAAAGTTTTAACATCAACTGGAGCTGTGATACTATCCCACACTAGTCACCCCCACACCCCCTTTTTTTTTTTTTTTTTCTGCTGCTGCAGCTGTTTTTTATTCTGTCAATGGGCTCATACTCTCCATAAACATGTATTGAAACTGTTACTCCAGCTGGGGTGGCGGTTGCCATGGTGAATCGTAGTAATGGCGCTCCATTGATGAAAGATTTATTACAGTCTTCACACATGTGCATAAATCTGAGTGAACATACCGAGAGATGAATGAACTAGTTAACGAACGCTCTTCTGAAGCTAAAATCTGTGACTTCTGTCAACTCAGAGATAGAAATCTGTGTTTATCAAATGAGCAGCTTTCCACAGACACATCGTGTTTATCACATCTCGTACTGTTCAAACAACCTGCAGGACTCCCAACTCATGTGCATGTTTGTCTTTGTATGTTTGTGTATGTTGAAGTATACGCGTCCGGGAATTCTTACAGTAGGGCCAGCGCTGCCGGGTGGGCCGAGCGGTCCTTCATCACCCTGAAAAAATGCACAGCAGTCCATCAGACAACAACAAAACCTGAAATCCTGAGCGCCAAGTAAATACAGCTGCCACATCAAACAACACACACCCAAACACTGACAGATAGATAGATAGATAGATAGATAGATAGATAGATAGATAGATAGATAGACAGAACTTAATTTTGCATTCAAGTTTCTGAAACACAACTAGTGATGTACATGTATAAAAATATCTGAACGTATAAATGTGCCTTGTCAATTTTCTTGACTTTTGGGCGTCACAATCACAATGCTTGTATCTGAAGTGTGAAAACTGAGTAAGTTGTCCAACTTTGCACTTTTTTGAACAGGTGCCAGAACAGTCAATCCTGTAACACTCAGCACAATAAAAAATTGAACGCCTTCCAAAAGCTCCTGTTCTTTTTTTTTTTTTTTTTCCATGGCTGGAAAACTTTCAGTCTTGTTTTTATAAGCACCCAATGGTGAATCATGACTTCACCCAGTGGAACATGCCGCAAGAGATATGGCAAGGGGAGGGGAGGGAGGGGAGGGAGGGGATGGGGGGGTGGGGGGGGGGTGATCCCACTGGGGTTTGAATTGCAACTGTTTGAGATAAGATTAGATGTGAAACGGGAGGTGCGGCGACGATTAAGCGGGTCTTGTGCAAACGATGGAATGGAAATCCCTTAATGAGTCATATTTTCCACTTCCCAGTATCTGTGGACCAAGTACTGCACAGACGCTTGGAAGAAAGTTGGGTGTGAAATTGAGTTACCTGTGGTCCCTGTGGCCCTGGTGGACCCTGAGGTCCTCTTGCACCCTGCAAACCCTGTAAGACAATCAGAGACAAGATCTCAGCTGCATGGAGCAAATGGTTGGACAAATGCATGGAATGAGAGGAAGGTGGAGATGCTGCTGTACCTTTAGTCCTGGTGGGCCATTGGGTCCTGGCACTCCAATGTCTCCAGGAAACCCCTTACAAAATCAGCAGAGGTTCATTAGTATGATGTGATATTATCACTTCTTAAAAGTTTCTTCTTCTTCTTCTTTTTTTTTTTTTTGACTCTATACATTTCCTGGAACGAAGTAAGAGAGATAGGATGGCAGCAAACAACTGTCCAGCTTGTGCTCTGATGCACAATCTCTTTGTACATCACTGAAGGCCTCCTGCATAAATCTGTATCAGAGAGACACCGAACCTTTCTTAAGTGAAGGCGGGTTTATAGAAAATTTATGTAAAACTAGTGATAGATTGCTTCCAAGCTCCAAAAATCGAAATACCTTCAGGCCTGCCTGCCACGACACAATCATTCACTTCAGAAAACATGCCTGCTGGCTGTGGCCTGTGTGACCTTTGATCAACCAGCACTCCTGAGAGCAGCGCCGTTGACATTTTCCATGTGTTTTACGTACTTCGCAGCAGCATCAACTCATTTGCCACAAGGTGAAATCGTCTCTACTTCTAAACACACACTGCTGGATGAATATGACAGAGCAGGAAGCTTTGATGACACAGATATGCGTTGTAAAGTTTTGGGTAAATGAGACATCATTAGCAAAAGAAGGAAAAAGCCACTCCTGTTAAAGGTCAGTAGCGACTTATTAGAAAACTAAAAGACGATACATTTCACTGTTATTCATCCAACAGATTTTCAGATGTTGGACAAATCACTAAGATTAGACGTCTACAGCCATAGTAAATGGCAATGCTTATTCCTCCTCTGCTTTCCAAGACATCAGATCATGGATTAAAGCTAAGATCAAGTGGATTTAGGACGTTATAAAAAGAACAGGTGAAGGTCTATAAATGCTTGGATCAGTGTGCATCACAGATACTGAAGATAGTGATATTTACAAAAGGTTTATTATTGTTTTTAGAAAATGACGACACACAAATAGTGCATATTAGGCATATTTTGATGGCATCACTGTCAATAAAATTATAATACTGTAATGATATTGACTGTGCACCATGTCAGTGCGCCTTGGTGGAAGCAATCCACTAGTCCCCATGTGTTCGTCGTCATCTTTGAATAGTCAGCCGAGCCAACAGCTAAATCACTGAATGTGCAGCACCGTGAAATTTACATTCTTCAGCTGCTATCTGCTACTTTACCACCCCCACCATGAGTTTGAAACTAATGTCTTTGATGATATTCTTTATTGGGAGCAGCTACAAAAGAAGCTCTGTCTTGGTTTTGTGCCCACATATTACACACTCGTATAGAAAAGTAAACACCAGCAAGATGATTATCTTTTATAGGAGTGTGCTTGTGCTCCATCCTTCTCTATTTTACTACAATGTTCTGAAAAAAAATTATATAAAAGTTTTATTCTACCATCTCACCTTTTTACTGAATCATGCTTCTGTGCAGCTACACATAAGATCAGTAAATTTCAGATTTTTTCCCGCACCAGTAAATTGCCAAGAGGAACACGTAAAACAGTGAAACAAGCTATAATTACCGCCTCACGGTCGCACGCTTCTGCAAAACAATCACGTTTGCAGCCATGTAAGTAAAAATAAATAAATAAATAATCTCCTCAGTTTTATTGTTGGCATCATGAATTAGAATTAGATGCATATGTTCAGTATTGATTCTAATGTGAATTACAGTCACAACCTGTAATCTCCTTCGACTTTATGGCCCAAAATATTGTCCTCAGACGTCATCACTTCATTTTTATTTTTTCGAATTTTCGACTTTTCAGTCAGGTTTTGTGTCATCATCAGTCTCTGACTTTATTTAGAGTAATGACTTAGTTTTTCTTTCCCTGAGATCTTGACCAAGTTTAATCTATGTATTATTGACACTACTGAATGTGAAGGGAAAAATAATTTGATATACAGCATATTCAGCGTTAAAGTGTGGCCGACCAACAGAAGCATTAAAACAGAACTAGTCCTGCACATTTCAGAACTGATATTCAGAAAATATGTACTGGAGCTCATATATTTACTACAGATAGAAATAGCATTAAAGATGTGTTTTCATTTAAAACCAAATCCCAAGCTTTAAATTCTTCAGTAAAAATGACCGGTTATTGTTCTTGTAATGTTTTCTCTTCAGGTTTCTTTGCACACAGGAAGAATAGTTCACCACAAATTACAGACACAAAGACCGACAATGAATAGAAGTGGAAAATGTTTATGTGCATGTCCTACCTCTGGTCCTGGCGGCCCAGGTGGTCCCTGCATGCCCATGTCTCCAATTCTACCCTGTTTCAAAATAAAAGAAGATTCAAGAGGTTTATTTTTCACTCACAAGTTATACGAGTGCAACATGTTATGAACTGAGTTGAACCGAAGCTGTGCAATCAGGTAAAGTTAAATAAAAAAATAAATACCGTTAAATTAGTAATGCAAATAGGACATGTTAAATAAGACTTTCCAGTTTCAACTATGCCTACTTAAAAAAAAAATCTGTATGACTCAACAAACTACAAAATCAATGCAAACATCTGAGATCCCTCTTCTATGACTACATAAGGCTTGTTTAAGTCTACTAAATGTCAGCTTTCAGGCAGCCCAGTCAGGATTTCATCTCTAAATATCTGAAGTGACAGACAGCGTAATAAGACAGCAGCCACATGCAGTGCAGGCTGGAGCAGGTACCACTCAGTGGATCAAAAGCTTTGGTAGCATTTTATGTAGCAGGAGCTTCTTTTGCACACTGCATTGGTAAACTGAAAGTAGTTTGGTGAAGCAAATGTGATTTGACTCTCTGTGAAGCTTCTTTCTTTCTTCTAGTTTTATGTTAATAATCTGTAAACTCCTTATTTGACACTTCACCTAGAATTAGTCGGAGATTTTTGAACATTTAACCTCTTTTGTGAGCTTTGAATGTTCAATCTCTTTTTGTTTTTTCTTGTCGTCCTAATCTTGGTTTAGCTTCGAAGATAAGCAAACAAACAGCAGTCTGAACACGTTGTCTCACTTCACCCTCTTTCCAAAGAACCTGTAGACCCACAATTTGTAAGAAAAAACTGGAATGTTGCTTTTAGTTTACAAGCCCAAACAGTCCAGATGTCACTGCGTTCTCTGTTTACTTGGCTTTATCTATAAAAGCCCCACAAAGCTGCTACTACAATATTAGACAAGCACAAATGCACATATAAAAACACTCCCAGTAAAATGTTTCCACAGACAATCAAACATACCGGTGGTCCTGGTTTCCCTCTGGGCCCGGTAACACCAGGTGCTCCAACAGCACCCTGAAAGATGAAAATACACTGGTATCCTGTTTCTTTGGTGCATTTCTTCTTCTTCTTTTAAATTCATCAAATCCATTTTCAGATATCAGAATGCAGGTCTGGAAGTGCATATGTGTGCAAACCTTTCTTCATACTACACAAGCTTTATGTGGTGACTTTATTGGGATTAATGACCCAGAATCTGCATTTATTCTCTCTCTCTCACTCACACACACGCGCGCACACACAGACATACACACGCGCACGCACACACACACACACTGCATCTGTGTAATTATGTCGAGTCATCTTTTTTCGATTTAGCTGAGACAAATCTTGTTTTGAGAATTGCTGCTATTTTCCATGTATTTGTCCTCATAGGAGGAAAAACAAAGACCACTGCTACACGTTTAAAAAATTACAGCCACTGTTAGATCACGTATGTCTCCAATAAAACCTGTTTCATATTGTGCGGGGACTCACAAAGCAAAGTTTCTGATCTGGGGAAATCAGTGCCGTTGCATTTAGACTATTGCTTCACAGCAGATGTTTCAGATAGAATGTGATGCTGCCGAGACAGGAGACTGACCTTATCACCTTGGTACCCCATCTCTCCTTGCTCGCCCCTTTGTCCCACGTCACCCTAAATATCATAGAGTCATACAGAAATATAACACAACACCACCTTGCTCCAGAAATCACTGTGTAAATATATATAGAATCTCTACATGCGACAAGAATTTCAACAAATTCCAAACTGTCATAAAAGCTGATATCGAAACTCTAAACAACCACTTGATGTTAAGCTTTCTTATAAGGCCATGTCTTATTATCTACACATTTCAAATGGATTCACTGTAATATATATTGAGATACAATATTTAGATCACCTTATCACCTTTCAATCCAGGTGGGCCGGCTCGTCCTGCTGGGCCCTAGAAGAGGAACAGAAAAGGAAGGAGTGAGTGTCAGAGAATGGGAAAAAGGACGCCGATTGAAATGTGAGAATCTGATCTGTTGTGGCAGACATGTGCAGGCAACAGATTCTGAGTAAAGCAGAAACTGGTATGGTGGCAGGAGGGCAACATCAGGACAACACAAAAAAGAGCAATTTAGACAAACACAAAGCTGTAAGACCTCACAACAATTTCAAAGACAACAGTGCTTTGAATGTCGTGTTTTAATTGCAGATTAAATAAAATGCAGGACTATATCAAAGGAGCATTTCAGGAGTCTAAGTTGTGGAGATTTACTGTGGGATACACTTTGAAAGGGAAAGCCTTCAACTTGTACTCATCAACAGAAAATATATATAATTAACTTTTGGCTCGGTTTTTCACTACATTATCATTAAATGTTAAAATGCAGGCAATCAGGAATTCAACTGAAATACACAACTTGCTGTGAAGCAAATGATCTGCAGCCTGAAGTGAGTTTAACTTTCGACAAATAGACGTTTGGGTTACTTACACCTTAAAATATATTTCTTCGTGTGTTTTGATTACAGTTTGCTGCACCAATAATACATTTTATTCCCACTGCAGTGAAAATACGTAAGAGGAAGACCAAAGGTGAGTAATTTTCCTTCCACCTACTCAGGAATTCCCACCTCAAAGACTCATCTAAACTCAATCTGCCTGTTTCCGACTTCATTATGTACTTTGACACTATTCATGGAGCTTGCAGAGTAATCCCACTGATGGCCAGAGGGGGCAGTGTAACACAGCATATCAGTGCAATCAGTGAAATTTACAAAGCAGCAACATATTGGGAAAGAAGGTGTGACTGCAAGGTTTACAAGCAGACCTACAATGTTACCTGGACATCGGGACAAAGAAACCATAAAAACAGTTGGGAGGATCGTTGATCGTCTACACGACCCTGAATTGCGTTATGCTCTCCTGGATGTGTGAGTTGGGAATACCAACACCCATCCACGAAAGGAGACTTAATGGGCCTTCATTATCTAATCATGCCATTTTATATTAAAGTTGCAATACGTAGTATTACATCACATAACATACTCATGATTCTTCAAGGAAAGGTGAAAAATGGGAATGATTTTAACTAATTTTGTAGGAAATTTCTTACTTATTGTACCTTTAAATCATCATTAGCAAACTAATGAATTTGTTCAGATTTTAAGTGAGTGACTTGAAAGTCAAAGGTAGTTATCATATTTGGTTCAGTCACATGAGTTAACAGCATTGTTTATAAAATTAGCTAATAGCTAGCCTACCTGAGGCCCCACCAGACCAGCCAGTCCTCGTGGCCCCTCAGGCCCTGGTTCCCCCTGAAAACAACAGAGCACAGTGGAATGTATGCTTCAGAAATGTGCAGAGTCACGTCTACTAACACTTCTCTTCCATGGTTTGTCCCCCGACACCAGAAGATTTCACACCAAACACTTCCAATCTCCTCTTGACGTTTTCCAGACGTAGATTTGCTGCACGGAGCATTCCTCTTGGTCACAACCGCACAGCTGAACTAAGTGGTGCTGACAGAGCATCCAGTTGTGTTGACTGCATCAGCTTTGTCCTGCCAGCTTCTGCCAGCTCACAACATCCTCGCTAATTGACAAGGCGAGGTGAGGTTGGCCAGAAAGTGTGGCTGGACCTTTGCAAGCTGACAGGTTCACCGATGAGGAGGTGGGGTTTTTTTTCTTCTTTTTTTTTTAAAACCATGCCTGTAGTAACTGTCAGTAGCAATGATGTTGTTACCACAACAATGAGTGTGTGTGGGGAAAGAAGTAATACTAATAGAAGTAATAGTAATGGTTAATAGCTATAATAGGTGTGTGTTTGTACCTACAAGCAGTGTAGTGAGGTTTCAAGTTTAGAAGATACGTAACATAAACGTTTGTTTATGTATGTCCTAATTGAAGGCATGGTACTGTTTAGTCAAATGTACCTTAAAGGGACCAAAACTCGTTATATCTCGAGTGTTTAAAAGTGTCAGAATTTGTCCCAACATATGGAGGCACAATGAAGCAATGAGGAACAGTTAAAATCCAAGCATATAAAGAAAAACCAACTGAAATAATACATCTGCTTTTAATACTTTTACAATTTAAGAAACCTTAAAAACAATCAATCTGTCAACTGTCCAATGAACGGAATAGAGAAGCAGGAGAGGGACTGAGGCTCAGACTGGAAGATCATCTGAACCTTCCAAGGTCCATGCCTGATGCAAAGTGTCTATTGGGGCATTGCAGCGGCATGCAAACGAATCACGTGCATCAAAGAAGTGCTTTGAACAAACAAAAACAAAGAGAAGCAAAGAGAAAAGCAAAGAAATAAAGATTTTCCCTAAAACTCTGGTGTCCGCCAGCCCAGCTGGGGGGATCTGGTCCTCCACCAGCCCACTGTCAGATTAGAGACTGTCAGGACGAGGCCTGACTGCCAGGTGCTGAGACGTCAACCCAAACCATTTTCTGCCAGAAGAATGAGGAGAAAAATGACTCGAGACCTGATAAAAAACAGATTGGTATATTCCCGTAAATATCATTTCAACCCAACCACTGTGGACTCAGACAACCCAAAAATGAGCTGCTGATGCTCTCATTAGTCCAATCAAGCTTGCAGCTTTCAGTTTTAGATATAATAATATGAAAAAAAAAAAAAAAAAAGATTTTCCAACTGAGAGTGTGCCATATAGTTTGGTTTAATTGCAGGAATCATTGGAGAAGGTTGTCTCTCTTTAAAAGAGACACTGTTCAGGTATCAGATTTCTGTCCGGCTTTTCTTCTGTCCCTCTAAATTTCAAGAGGAAATGAATGAATAAGTGTAGGATAAAACTGGCTCATAGAATATTGATGCTGATATTTTGTTCTGAGGTGAATATAACTATTTATACATTCCAATGAAGTGCATAACCATGAATAGAAATGGTAAAATGACTACATGGTTTACAAGCACAACCTCACATTAAATGCATCAAAAACTTAAAGTTATGCTAGTTATGTAACATATATTTTATTTATAAATGCATTATTCTGCATCAGGAATGCTGGACATGGCATATCTTTTCTCTGGCTGCAGTCCAGCATAAAGGTTCCACATCCAAACACAAGTGTAATGTCCTCTCATCAGTAGAACGGTATCTAACCCTAGAAACATTATTTGGCTACTTTTAAATCAATTCAACCATCTTCTCACATCACAATAAACATCCATCCTTCCTGTTTAAGCACTTTGTGTGAGTTAAGAGTAACAAGGAGCTGGAGCTGATTCCAGCTGACTGTCAGAGATTATCAGGGTTCACCAAACCAGTCAGTCCACTATAAGTAACGCAGATAAGCCACTTGGGCACAACAAACTAACAAACAAGGGTTGTAAGTTTGTGTAGATCCCATAATAACTTTGTGAACACGTAAAAAAAAAAGACGAAAAACACTAGAAGCAACAAACAAAAAATAAAGTTACAATAGAGGTCTGGTTTTTCACTAAACTTCAAGGCTGTGAAAAAGTCTGGCTGCACCACAATTTGCTGAGTCGCCAACTGGTGGAGACAAACCAGCACGAACGCTTTCAGCGTCGGCTCCGTCTCTGACTCCTCCACTGGAGGTCTAATCTCACGTAAACGCCTTTCAGTAAATGAGGGCGCACCGCTCCAGCCTCAGGAGTGTGACTGACACCGGGAAGCGAAAACGAGGCTCTGGTGCCAAATTAAACGTCACTGTGAGACCAACTCGGTGTCAAAATCACTCTGCTGGAAAGCCGACTGAAGCATGGATTACATCAGAGGCGGAGTAAGGAGAGGTGTGATGAGTATTTTAGCTCTTTATTTTGATCGCTTAAACTCGCATACGGACTATGAGCAGCTTCAACAAGACAAGAAGTGGATAAGTCATTCATTTTTCTTCAGCTATTTCCTTTATCCAAAAGATTTGATGATTTATGTGCAAAGACAATCTCTATAAAGAATGTGATTTTGTCAGTTAGGAATATTAGCTTCACAGGTGAGATTATCAAATAATTTCTAAACTATTTTGAAATAACTGAATAAAAATCTGAAAGGCCATCAATAATTTTGATTACAGTATATTACTTTAATTGGTACCCAACAATAACTTGGTTTTAAGCAAATTGAGTAACTGATTATATAATATGACTCAGTGTTCACTGTAAAGCAATAATATATTACATGGATCATGTTTTACTGAGATAAAGTCTCTAATTTTGAAAATCTCTTTATTACTCATTGTTTAAAGAGGAAGAAAATATTGTGATATAATAATTGACACTGTCACTCAACATTACCGGAAATAACATGCGAATAAAAGCCCCATCATTAGTGCTTGTTTAGGGGAGTTTCAGATTGTTAAGGCATGTCAAAAACTCTAAAAATACACATAAATCAAATATAACTGAATGAGTGCTGTTTTTCAACAATCAGCTGCAAGCCACCTGCGCTCCTGCTTTCTGGGGTTGACCTACATATTCAAAACATCTCACGATGTTTTGGGGAGTCAATTAAAGTTGTGAATCATAGGAAAAGAAAGAAAAGAAGAAAAATGGACATGCCTTGAACAACAACACTTGTAAAACTGAGTGAGTCAAAGCAGACTCTGAGCACACGCGGCTTTGGTGCCTTCTGACATATGATTCAGTTTATGAGCTGAACAAAGCCATTAAGACACTATCTTCACTGTAGTGCTCAAAAACATGCCGCTTCTCTACAGACCAGAGGCTCCTCAAATTAACTTCTCTGATTAGCCCAAAGATTATTTTGATGCTAAGCCCAAACCTGGGTTTTTATTGGCATGTGTACATCTACTTTTGACAACCTGAGAGCAGACTGACCTGCGCAGCTCCCTGTGACCTCTGATACCCCCAGCAGGGACTCAAGGACAGAAACCAATATTGCCTTACAGTGATTTGAATTGAGTCTGAAGAGTGTCAGTCAGATATGCTGAACTGTTGACAACCAACACACACTTTACTGCAAAATTAAAAACACGCTGACTGCTTTTTGCTGAAAGCTACAATGGCCGGTTCTGATTCACAACAGAATCAATGCATTGTTAGCAACTCTGAAGAGACAAGCTACAAAAAAAAAAAAACAAAAGAAAGAAATTTAAATGTAAGAGAGTCAGCTTATTTCTTATCTGACAGTCAGTATTCCTGAAGACTTACAGCCTCAATGTGAGGTGAAGGGTGAGGGAATCCCATATTTCCAGATGTGCATCGTGTCAGACTGTGACCCCCGAAGACACCCCAATAAATCCACTGCTATCGGACCACAATGCCGTGTAAACAATGCTTCAAAGGATGGCACAGTGAAAGTGCCATGCACAGTTGTATCACTTTTGTTGATGTTTTATTTTGAAGGGTTTAGACAATTCAATGATCTGGCAAAAACAAAAAAAAAAAAACATCCAGTGGTGTAGAGACGCAGCCTCCCAGGTGGTTATGCTAATAAGGTTAGATTCTTGTTCGGCTTTAAAACACTCTGCCTGTGTGTTGAAGCTGAAGGACACAGTTGTGTAGCTTTGCAATCTCTCCTTGAATTCCACAATTCACTCTTGACATGCGTCTGTCCAACTGTACGTCAAATTTTCTTATCATCACAACAGCATCAGCTTGCCCAGTGATAAGAAAGCGTGGAGAGAGCCAATGAAAGCAAGATTAAAAGGTGTTGCTTTCCTTGGAGATATATTTCATGTTTTCATGGGGTTTTATGTTCTTCTAAGGAAGAATGCAGACTTCAGATAATCAAATCAATGCGTCTGGTTTCACTTGAGATGTTAGCTGCCTGTCTTCATACGGTCCCATTTTTGGACTGGCCACCTGGTGTACCACCAGGAATTTGTCTGATTAATAATGGAGTGAAATGGACTTGAGAGGTAAAACCTAGTGGAGGTAAGAAGTTTGACCCACTTATTGTCAGACATCGGAGCAGCTGCAATATACTGACAGTTTAAAGCTCTCTTTCATCCTCTTCCGCTTGGTTTCTGCGTGTCTTTGTGAATTGTTTCTAATGTGTGGACTCATATAACACACTACCTGTTTAGTTCCTGAATGTCCTCCTATGAAATCTTTGTGTGAATCCCTTACCAGCGGCCAACAAGAACTCAGAAAATACTTTGCACAGCCCCCGGACTCCACAAGTGTCAGTCAACAGGAAAAAAACAAAAAAACAAAACAAAAAAAAAACCACACTGCTGTCATTAAAAACGCAAAATGCTGGGTTAAGTCACATGGAAATTATAACGAGGAATAAACGACAGCAGAAAAAAAAATCACATTCATCATTTGTGGAGCAACACAGTGCAGCCTGTGATCAATCATCCAAACCACAATTTAACCGTGAAAGACGAACAGGCAGAATGAAGGCTCGGCCGACAAACACTCCAGAATCGAGTACAGGAACAGACAGAGGCAGAGGTGTGAGCCAAGTGAATGACACATCAAACAAAGTGCCCTAATGGGCTTGGGAGATGTAACACCAATAAAAAAAAATAAAACTTAAAAAAATTGCCACCGCAAAATATCAGACTCACCCTCAGACCTGGAAAGCCGCCAATGCCAGTCCCGCCGACAGGTCCCTGCAAAACACCACAGCAGCATCCTGAGTACACTGGACGATCACAGTGGAGGAAATTCCTACATCTCAAGGATGAAGAGGACAAATGCGAATTTGTGATGCATAAAGCACATCTTTGTATCCACATAGAAATGCATAAACCCTCTAATGTGGCTGATAAAACAAACCAAACAAATGCATAAATAAAATGTGACTATGAAGGTAAAACATGAAATAAAAAGCTGAATAATATGACACCTACTGATATGACTGAGAACCTAAATACATAAATCACATTTCCCTGTAATGTTAAAGGAATATAATAATGTTCATTTTAAGAGTTGCATGGGATTGGTTGTAAAAGTGTCCTCATTATTTTCTCCCTCTTTTTGCTTTACACAAGACAGAAACATTTGCATTCAATTTCCACAAACCAACATTCACAGCTACATTAAAAACAACAGCATAACTGTTAACTGTGCTTGAAACATTCCACAATATAGACATATTTACAAGCTATTTTAAAGATTACTGCTGATGAAAAAAAAACAATAACATGAGCCATGTGTCGTCATAAGGATACAGATTTAAAGACATTAAATATTTTGTGGCTTATCGCTAACAGTGTGTCCAGAGGTTCCACTACAGACAGATTAGTGAAAAACAAAGGTATAACGATATTCATCAGGAGATGGACAAGCTTCTCACCTCATTGCCATCTGGACCAGGAGGTCCCCTCTCCCCTGCATCGCCCACCACACCCTGCGGGGAAAGTGTATATTCATCTCGAGGAACATAATTACATTCTTTATCTCACATGTAAACATAACTATGGCACAATTTACCTTTTCATTCTGTACTTCTTTCAACTTGTCTAGAATTTAAGACAGTTTTCACATGATTGATATCAATCTATGTGTTGCTTTAACAAATTAGTACACAAATTTAATATCAGCATGAATATCATGTGAATATACAAAAAAAAAAAATGTTTTAAAGACAGATCAGTCACAGTGCTCTCCAAACAAGAAAAATAATATGTTTTAAACAAAACAGACAGTGGGCTGTCTGCCCATTTGGCAACTTCAACACAGAGAGGCTAAGACTTGTTTTTAAAACATTAACTTTTCACAGTGTGGGGGCCTGACCCAGACATTCCTTCTGTCTCTACCTAATCTAACTACCAGTTTTTTTCAGTGCCACCCTGGAGCAAACTCAGCAGGACTTGTGTCAAAATATATAAGGGAATTACGTAAAAAATATGTCTAATTTATCATTGGTTTCTAAAAAATGCATCCAGGGACCGTCATGGTCCTGCTGCGGCAGTACATGCAGGACAGCATGTTACTGATGAAGTTTTTGAGCAAAACAAGTGCTACATTACTAAGATATGAGTATAAAATGTTTTTAGTATAAAATTCCTTATATTTCACCATGTGAACAACATATTTCAGCCACAACACATTCAGCCCTATATGGATAAATAAACATATCAAGCCAACTCTGAATTCAAGCAGGAGCCAAAAGGGATTAATTATTACATGTCTTCCTTTGGGGCCAAGCTTTCCACTGGGGCCAGGAATGCCCTAAAGAAGAAAAACAAGTGGGTAGGTTACTCAGATATGGGATGTCATACTGGGGGAGAAAAAAATAACAATTCAGCAAGTTTAAACTCTGAAGAGTCATTTGTAGAGTAGTAACAAGTTATAAAATCTCCTCTGAAAATAGTTCAGAAAGTGTCTAATATTAGCTGTTTTGCAATCTTACAAAATAGTACAGAGGTTTTCATTACAACCTGTCACACAACCAAGGTTATCTGGCTGTTTTAACCTTTTCTATGTTGTGAATCTTTTACATCCTGGGCTCAAATACAGCAGTGAATATCCTTCTTTGAGACAATAGTCTCATATTAATGAGTCAAGGACCATCTAATATTGTAGACAGTGAATTTTTTTTACAAAAACTAAGTTAAGTGAAAAAGCTTCTGATGTACATCTGCAGTATGAGCTGTTAATTCTACACCAGACTGACAGATGTTGATTACTGCAAAGGGCTGAAACAAAACTTACAGGTATCAAACTTCACACAAACAATGCATGGAATAATGACACAAAATTACCAAAGAATAGGGAAATCCACTGATGTAAATTGCAAAAAGAAAAAAATGCCGACTTTAGATAATGAGCATTATTAAAATAAATAACCAAGCTCAAATGTCATATCAACTTTATATCAATAAACATTACTCACTCGCTCGCCCTCCAGGCCGAGTGGCCCAGCAACGCCAGGTAGTCCAATAAAACCCTAAGAACAAATATATTTATATTCAAGAACAAGATTTAGATATCATGTTGTCTAAACAAATAAAGAGAACAACATTTTTTTCAGAGGATAACAGCATTTCATTTTATTTTAATCTTTTTTCCAAAACTTGAGATTAGGTATGTAAGTTTTAGCCCTATGCTGGCAAAGCAATCACACAATTTCCTTCTAAACTCTTGCAATGCAAACATGGAAGAACTGAAAGGCACAACAATAGGAACAAGCACAAGAGCACAGCTGTGAACCAGTGTGGATTGGCGCAAACAGCTGATGGATGCTCTATTTATCTGTCATGATTAATCGATGTAGATTTAAGATGAAAAGGCATCCTGAAACTGACAATGCTGGACAAAAGACTCACAATTAAAAACTGGTCGGAACTGAGTGTTTTCCATTATCATGTTAACGCGATCTGGCCAACAGTAGCGTACTCTTAATGTGAAGGCCTCACAAAGGAAATAACAGATCCTTTCGCTCTATGGTGAGTTAAACTACAGGAAACTGCCTGTGCTCTTCACTTGAAGGATTTCTGCCACATTCATGACTGAGGCAAAGTGTAGGATCCGCTGGATAGAGATTTGGCGTCGCTGACTGGACTCATAAGTTCCGATCCAATGAATTTACGTCCTTCATTCAATGATTCAAGCATTATTCCTCCACCTATGTGATAGAGCTTTAATGTAGAACGCAGTGTTGTGGCGTGGAGTTGTTTGTTATCCAGCATAACTTAAAGTTGATCACCTCTCTTCATGGTGTCAGCATCTGCAAATCTAACCTCAGAGATGTTTCTTGCAGTGTAAATCATCTACACAGCGAGAGACGACTTTGCAGGTAGTACGTGATGCATATTCTAAAATCGATGACATATCAAAGCCAAAACCTTTCTGAATGCCACAATTGTCCCCTTTGAATAAATAATTAATATATATATGATGTGGTGAGTGGGGAAGTGTTACTCCATTTTTTTTCTCCAAATTTTAGATGTTCTGCTTTGACGACAGCTGTGTTTACTCATTCCATTTCTCAATCAGCTCCATGAGGTTGTTTCCTCGACTTCTTGTCTTAATTTCTTGCATATTCTGGCTTGTTTGATACCTTTTTGTTTACTTCATAGGTCCCTAATCTGCTGCATATTTCCATACTCTGTTACATGCTTAGATGTGTGTTTATGCATATATATATATAAATCCAGAGGATGCAGGCTCCAGTATTGGTTAGCATTACACTGACTGCATTCAGGTGAGTTGTAGTAAAGGTATGTATGACTCATTTGTGCATCTCTGTCCTTCCTTCCATCTCTCTCACTTTTTTTTCTCTCACACACTCGGCCTGCTGCTGTACACTGTGTGTCTTTGTAGCTCCTTTTCACCCCGCCAGCCTCAGTCTGACACAATAATCCCACCTATCCTCTTTCTCTCAGCTGCAATGCTCCACTTAAGTCCCTTCTCTCAATAACTTATTTGACCTCCTCCAACCTTCGCCTTTTATACTTTCTCTCGCCTGTGTTTTTTTCTTTCTTTCATCCTTCACTCTTTCCTCTGCTTGCCTGTTTTAGGGCATTCCTTTGCTGAGGAATGAACCATGGTGAGAAGAACGAGTCGGCCTTCTCTGTGACAATGCGGAGTTGGACCAGCCCCCACAAGCAGACTCCCGTGAGGCAGCATGTCAGAAATACAAGTCATATCCTGACATATCCTGATTACGCTCTCTGCAGCGAGGCCGAAGACCCGTTGCTGTTCCAACCCTTTCAGGAAAAATAAAGCGTTCCACCGAGCGCTGCTGATGAGAACTGGGCAGAATGAAAGCGGAGAGTTGAATCTACTCACGTTGACACCTTTAGGCCCTGGGCTGCCTTGTGGTCCAGCTGAGCCCTGTGAGAAAGGAGAGACTCAGGTGAGGAGGACCTTTGACACAGCATCCAGCAGAATATCCAATCTGCACACTGAACTCCTCAGACCTGATTAGAGGAAACGCTGGCCGCATGTATTCAAATGATGCTTTACAGAAAGTATGTTGCATTTATACTTGAAGTTACTGTTTCTGCTTTCTCACTGTTGACTTTATTAGAAGTGAAAAAAAAAATGCAATTACAGTTTTATATCCTGATTTAGTCTGAACTGCACTTCATTGCAAACTCAGTTTCCAGTACAGGATGGTTGGCAACTGTTGACCAGTTAAATGCAAAGCAAACATGAGCATGTGTGTGTATCCAACAGCAGGAAGCACTGTGATGATTGGCTGTGCACGCTCTTGTTTTTTTGGAAGTTTTTTTTTAATTTATTTATTCATTTTCTTAGCAATTGAGAGTCAATTAAAAAAATGTCAGAGAAATTATTTTTGTGTTTTTCACTGCACCTGCCTGCCAGGGTAACCTGCAGTCCCAGCTTCCCCGGGAGATCCTGGTATGCCCTGCAGAGGAGAGCGAGCGAGAAAGAGAGAGAGAGAGAGAGAGAGAGAGAGAGAGAGAGACAGAGACAGAGGCAGAGAGAGAATGAATGAACAGTGAATAGGGAGATTAGGTGGATGGATAAAGTGAAAGAGGAGAAACTCAGACTTCGACCAGCACTGCTGGAGGAATAAAACAACCACTGTTCATTCCAGTCCACCCTGTCCACTAACTGTGGCTTTCTGCACCACCCAAACCCACCCATTGTTTTAGCCCACTGTAAAGCGACTCGTTACTCTTTAGCTCTTCAAAAAGCCGAGAGAGACCAACGGACAAGGACCCAGAGACCAGACAGGACAGCTAACGTCCATCTGGCTCCTGTTTCTGGGTGCAAATAGTACAAGCATGTGTGCAACTACAATACCACAAAATGTGGAGACTTACTCCAAACTCAACCATAACTACTGGCTGCCCAACCATTGCCCATAATCAACACTAACGTAACTACAGCCTGACCCTGAAACACGTCTTTACCTAAAAATGTATTGACTCTCCTCACAGGAATCGCCATCTTTGTCCCCCCCGGAGGCAATCCCATCAATCAAGTTCAGTTCCACAACAGTATAGGTAAACTGGGCCACACATTAGCAGACTCGCACTGTGTTTTCATGCCTTTGTATCAGTTACATCCGTTTCTTACAGACTTACTTTCAACTCTGTACGAGCAGCAACTGCTACTGTTCTAAACTAAGCTTCCCTTAAAACGCTGTCCTCCAGATTCTCCTTATCGGCAACTCAAAATGTTCAGGAAAATAGGATAAGTGACAGAGAGAAAAACCAGGCCACAAACACACATTCACACACAAAAAACTTACGGGATCTCCGGGCAGTCCTGGTGGACCTGGATAACCTTTGGCTCCCTTCAGAATTTAATAAAATAAACATTTTTAGTACATTTGATCATATGTAACATAATAAAAGAACGAAGAAATTAAAATGCTTTAATTTTAGGTGGTGCCGAAAATTTAATTGTTACTATTCGGATGCAAGCATATTGACATTCAGCAGGTCTTGCGAGCGCCACATTCACCATCTTAATTAAGCGTGTCAGTGGTGCTTACCTGCTCCTATTATTCGCTTTGACGTGATTACAAACAACAGATGTTTACAACTATAAAACTAGGTCAGGGCCTGGTCAGCATCTTTTTTTGGGGGGAGGCAACACAAGACCTCCTCCAGCAGAACCGCGGACTCTATCTCGCACTTCCGAGGTTGTGACTTATGGACCTTCACACTCAATAAAAGGCCCACATGGGGGTAAAGAGCACAGACCTTGAGCCAGTCATTTCCTCTGAAAATACCTGCTGGGGCACAGTTCATGCGCTTGGTAAATTATGTTCGGCTACTGCAAACACTAGCGTGGCCTCCAGGGAGGCAAGGTTAAGGTCAGCTATGTGGATACCAGACTAAAAAATTTCAGTAAGAGGACAACTGTATAGCTGGAGCCGGCGCGCGGCGGACTGAAGTCGATACTGTTTTTAGTGCAAAGTTCAGCCGAGATCATGAGTTCAGTGAAACAGCTCGACACATATCAAATAGCAGCATGGCCCTTTAAAAAGCGAGCCTCATAAATGTGAGGCAAGAAGTCAGGGGTCCTGAAGATTTGGGTCTGCGTTTATATTGATGGATGAGGGAAAGCTACCGGTTTTTCTTTAATTGGAAGCAGCGTCCATGAAATTTTCCTATTATAGGCATGACAATTGCTGGTGTGACAGAGGAGGCATGGGATATTACACACGTCATTGACACCCTGACCCCAGGCAGGGGGTGGGGGTGGGGGGGGGTTTCCACTTTCAGATGACCTTTGACCTTGACCTGAAAGCCTATCAGGTTTAAGCAAAGCAGCGGCACATCTCAGACATGAGCTACGACGCTCGGAGTGAGAGAAGAGGTGCAGTAACACAAAGTGAAGAGATGAAGGTATGCAAGTTTGATCTCTAACTGTGAGTGAAACCGATCACAGAAACAGGTTTCTTCAGTGACCGTTCCGTGGACAGAGAGGAAATGCCGCCATACTGAGCTGGACGCCGCTCCTTCTATAGCTCTACCACAGGGAAAATAAAATGTAGCTTCCTGATACTGTGATTAAAGTGAACGAAGCATCAGAAAAATATAACCTGCAGCTCTGACTAAACCAGAACTATTACACACAAATCGATGGAGAAACATGACTTACACTGATTTATTCACATACACACACTGTGCCTCACGTCAGACAGTAAATTCTACTTAAAATCTGTATTTTCCATCTTTTCAGAAAATATGCATTTTTGGTAGTGGCTGATCGTGCAAAAAAAAAAAAATTACGTGCTTTTACTTCTACGCAACATTCATGATACTGTTGCATTTTTTTCAATATTTTTCCATGAAAATATAAAATTGTAAACCTTTGTCTTTCAAGAAGCTTGATCACAATTCATTTATTGCTCTTTTAACTGGAATACTTTAATTTTAAACCCCTTCGCATCACCAGTTAGAGCCCACATAGAGAAACCTTTCCTAGTGAAATCTGAATGGAGACGGACTGCTTCACAGCTGTGCGAAAGGAAAAGCATAACACTGCCTCACTACATGAAATGATTCTACAGCCGCATGTTAACATCAGTTGACATAATACCTGCATAAACATCTTTCACTCCTGAAGCTCAAACACGGCTGACTTCACCATTACTTTAAGATGCAAATCCTACACGGAAAGGCGGCCTCAGCTCAAACCAGGATATTCTCACTGTGTGCTAACCACTGCACCATCAGGTAGCACATCAGCATATCTATAATATGTAGGGTTTATATCTACACAGTTATCATTATAAGGTTTTTAAAAGGAAGGAAAGAAATTATGATTATTGTATTGGTTCATCTTTATTTGAAAACACTTAATTAATTTGGTTTGACAACTCACGATGCGTCTCTTTTTTCTGTGTTGTGGTGAATATCGTTCTATCAAGCAGCTTTACAGGCAAAATCTTACCTGCAGACCTGGAAACCCGTCCGGTCCAGTCAGACCTGGTGGGCCTTTATCACCCTACAGAAACAAAAATGTGGGAGAGAAATGTTCACGCACATTTAATTTGTAAAATGAAGGCGACAAAAGCCACTACAATACTATCTTCTGATGAATGAGGGCACATGGAGGTGATTACAAACCAGATGGTAATAGAGTGTTCTGGTGTAACTCGCTTAACACCAAGTTACTCTCCTCTTGTGTCTATCTCAGATGATTACTGAGTAGCAATGATTCAAAAGGTTAAAAAAAACAATTTACGTTTGTCAGAGCAGGCGAGCGAGATGAGACGTCAAAAGGCTTTTTTAACCTTTAACTAATCCATTTACAATAAAAATTACTCTTTTAAATAAAAACAATACATAGAACAATATTTATGTATACTGAAAAGTCATGACGTGACAGAAATCAGTATGAAAAAAGCTGAGAAGCCCCAGTGATTGCTGACTGCTGACTTTATTCACATAAAATAAGAAAACACGTTTTTTGTTCAGTGTTAAAAGCGTTAATACTGAAATACATTATATGCTTTCTCAAAAATTAATTGTTTCTGTTTTTTTGGTCCTTTCCTTTTCTCTCTTTCTGTCCCCTCACCTTAACCGGAACAGCAGAAAGCCGCCACCTCTGAGCCTGGTCCTGCAGGTTTCTTCCTTTTAAAAGGGAGATTTTTCTTTCCACAGTCGCTTATGCTTGCTCATGTGGATCTGTTGGGTTTTCTCTGTATAAGTGGCTTGAAATGACTTTGTTGTACCTCGTTTTATATAAATAAAACTAAATTGAATTGCTTCAGATGCAACCCCAATTTTACATGTTGTACAATAAATGTACATTTTCTCACATCTATCTTACTACAGTAAGACGACTGACTGGTTTGAAATATGTGCTTCAACGTGTTTTTCATTTGGTAGCAAGTGATTGTTGCTCCTCTGGGGTTTCATATTATGAGTGCTCCTGATCCCTTCCACGTCCAGTGACTTTCTGCTACTTTTTCAATTCGCTTGTTGTAGTGAGGAAAAATCCCTGTTGTTTTCTATTTTAACCTGGATGATAGTCCTTTCCCCATTAACGACTTCGAAAAAACAAAACCAGAAAGTTTATTTCATGCCGTTAACAACTCCAGCGCAGAGAAGTCAATGCATTCTCAGGGGAACAATGTTTTGTTTTTGTGATTTTAATTGAAGAGCACACCTTCAAAATAGTTTTCACATGCTTGGACTAAAATATTATTGCTGATTCTATCGAGGCTGAAGTTTTATGGCAAAGTCAAATCATGCAAACTGAGAAAAATTGTGGTTTGTTTTCTTTTTTGTCTTTATGTGAGAGCAGCATGTGTCTATATTCTCAGAGTAGCTTAGTTAAATAATTTAGTTTAAATACAAATCTGTTGTTACTTTGTATTTGTCCTTTAGATCTTATGAAGGTATTTTCCATATTTGTATAAAGAGGCGAATGAGGGAAAGCGGCACCAGGTCGACGGTCACTTTCACGTGTAACCTCGGGATGCATATTGCATTCACACAAATGGTTTAGAGTCCAAGAGAATTTCAATATTAAATGTGCTGCACTCAGAAAACATCTGAAGGCTGTTTACTTTCTCATATGTTTTTCTTTGAGGATTCCTAAGAGTGTATCAAACTTACACATTTGGTTCTTAATTAGTTCAAGAGTTTGTAAAAAGTGTGGCTCATGAAAATCATTACCCTGGCATGGATTGAAAGAAAAGGAGACCAGCTGTTGTGTTGCCAAGCTATTCAGTTACAATGGCAGGGGTAAGAATTAAATAGAAGATATTCAGGGGGAGATTCTGGAGGATTTGAAAGGGAGGCCAACCTCTGGACCCTGCAGCTTATTGATAAAGCACCGTAAAAGATTCATATTTTGGAAAAAAAAAAAAAAAAAAAAAAAGAATTCCAAGTGAAAATCAAAATATAAATTTTCCATTGTTAAGTTACTAACAAGTTCAAGACAACGAAATAATAATCCATCACTTATTTATATCTATTATATTGTATGGATTATAGTAAACCTTTATTAAGCCTTTGAAAGTATTTGCAAACTAAATTAGACACAAACCTCTGCCAGACAGCAAGAAATAAATGAGATACAACAATAGTACAATTATTTACTGAGCACCACAGGACAGATGCAGTGTAATGGACTAAAGTACATACATACAGTAAAAATGTTGAGAAAATCATCGAGCAGGAAGCCAGACAGAGCTGCCAGACTTTCAGCTTTCTTACCTTCTCTCCTGGCGGAGCCTGACCTGGTGACAGTCCGGGGTCACCCTTTGAACCCTGGAATACAAGCAGAGTCACTACGTCAGGATATCCTAAAAAACGTACTTTTACTTTTACTGTCTGTTCTTACACATGTAGACGTGTCGATCGTCATCAGGATGTTTATTCGTTTGGCAGCAGCATTATTTCACCAGGTATTTCTAAATACTTGTATAAACAGACATCACACACTCTCACTTGACGTGAATTTTGCAAAGAAAAAAAACTATCTTTAATTTGAACTTTAAGGTGAATCTCCTAATCACAGTCACACCGAAATAATTAATTTATCCAATGAACACATTAACAAACGGACCATCAGAATCATGATGCGTAAAATACATTTTCTACATTACTTGATGTGTGCATATCAAAAACATGCGCGTGCCTACCATAATCTGTACGTCCCTGTCCGCCACTCACTTTACACTATCCTCTCATTCAGTTGACTTTGCACTTCAGTGATGACAGAGGTTCATTTAAAAGTAGGATTTCCTGTAACAGCGATGTAGACGGAAAGGCTCCTGCTTGTAAAGCTATACGCTCTTTGGTCTCACTAGTTAAGCATTCCTTATGAGTACTAGAGCTCAGTGATTACAAACAGAACATTAGTTTTGATGACAATGATCTTCCTAGAGCAATAAAACCTGTGTTACAAACAAAGCTCTGTCACCGGGGAAGAGAAGCTAAATTAACTTGGAAAACTTCAGCCTCACAAGGGACTGGCGCCTGAGGTGGAGGTGAAGACAGAAGACACTTACAGGTCGATATATTCTTACACAAATCTCACTATGCACACCAAGAGTCAAAAGATCACGATTCCTCTTTCACCACGTTGTGTTACAACTATACAGGAACTCTTTTGTTCTCGTGAGCGCTCGATCATTGATAATGAGTAATTAAAAACAATAAAATACAAACACAAATACAATATAAGAGTGAGACTCTAGAACAGAATTAAACTGATGTAATGAGACTTACTTAAGATTAAGAATGATAAATACAAGCAGTATGATAGTGAGTGAAGAGCCTACGCCCTGACAGCGGGAGTGCAGAGCAGACTGAGGGCTCTAACTTTGCTGACTGCGCCGAATCCGCCCGCTGTCAGCGGAGCGCAAAGTGCGCCGTCGGCGGATAAAGTCAACGGGGCGTGTCCAGAAAATTGTCCCAATTTCGTGAACCAGGCGCAGTCACGCCTCCATCCCGCCCACCGGCGCAGGTGGCGCAAGAGAGAGGAGAGAAAGTGGGTTTAACCCAGCTGAGCGCAATTTGACCAATCAAATGAACACCTCTCCTTTTTTTCAAAGAAGGACACTGCTACATTAACATGATGAAATACATTTTATTTCCTGGCCTCAATACTAAACCATAGTGAAGCAACAATGTATATGACTGCATTTTGAAATAAATAATCTCTTGTAGAGCTTGGGGAGCCAGACAAATGAAATAAAAATGCAGACACCCTGCATTTAGCGGCTACATACAGACTTTGTAGGGAAAGGGAAAATCTGTTTTTATTTGTGTGCATCATAACTCTTAAAGATACATTTGGGAAAGCACAAAGAATTACAGGTGCCAATCACTCAGCGCAGCTGCACAGCGGAGCTGGGTGAGTCTACTTAGGACTGCTGGTTCAGTTGTCATCAGATCGATGTCCTCTGAAATGATTCCCTGTAATTCCTATCACACACATGGCATTCCGGCCATCCCAGACGAAGGATAATCATTTATGAGAGAATGGTGGCGACATCTGCTATCTGCTCCGTCCTCCACTCTGCTTCACGTGTTGCCAGCATTCTTACCCCCCTCCAAAGGCCACTATGGTCAGCCAGGCTGTCATATGCAGTGTTTTTGCGCAGGAGCACACCAACAGGTTGCTTTTCTGTAATCTAATGCATTAGAAATTAAGGTAAAGAAACAAAATATTAAATCAAGTGGATCAGCAAAACGTCTGCCTCATATCTGCTTTATTAATGCCTAAAATCAGGTTTTAAAATGTATTGAACTTTTTACAGTGCGCATTTGCGCAGCGTACCTCTCATTCACACTCCGCGCACTCGTTTCCCTGATACACACGCACACACACGCCAACACACACAAAATAGTTGTATTATTAACTGTCAATAATAATCAAGAACATATTAAAATTAGTAAAATAAGTCTCCCCGGTTGCGCACCAGGACGGACACCTTCCCACACCGACCCGTCCTCACCCTGCTCATTTTATTCTGGGACTGCAGGCTCAACAGGACAAAGGTATTTATTCAGAAAATATGTTCGTTCTAAAATTAATTTTTGGAAACGAAAAATACATGGTTTGCTGTACTTTAATGGAGGATATAATATTTTACCTGAATCTGTAACTGGCACATCTGGAGACGCTGCAGTGCCCCTGCTGTCAATACCGTGTTCACTGTTGTGCTCAGATTTATTACATTAGTTTAAATAATAATAATAATAATAATAATAATAATAATAATAATTTTACACCATTTTATGTTATTATTATTTAGTTGTAAACTGACAGCAGCCTACAGTAATTCTCTACCTGGAGGTGACGCGTGAGCGCTTCCATGCGCCACTGCAGGTTCTACGCTGGACTGTACAGCAGCTGGAGGTCGGTCGGGTATTTTTGGGGCAGCAGCATTATATTTGTTTCGCTGTTTGTCCCGCGACTGTTCTGACTCTGATTCAGAACATTCCTCCTCTTCACTCCAGTCAAGATCGCTGATGTCCGACACGTCTCCGCCATCCGATTCCCCCTCACTGACCTCCTGTATCATTGCTAAAGCTTCTTCCACCTTATATCTCTTATTTATGCCTGTTTTTACTATCTTTCTTTTGGGATTTGCTTGATATTTTTGGTCATCTGTCTGATTGTCTGCTGTCAGAGCTAGCCCCCTGTTCAGATGCGCGCATGAACCAAAACAAATCAATCACAGAAGAAAAAAAAGCCCCGTGAAGTGCATCATTTTAATCAGTCTAATAATAATAATAATAATAATAATAATAATAATAATAAATAAATAAATAAATAATAAGTCTCACAGACCACTGTTGGCCTTTGGAGGTATAAATGCTTTGTAATATTATCTGTGTTATTGTTAGGACCTTATTTGCTTCAGAAAAACATACAAGACACATATTTAGGAAAAGTCAAAGAATTAGAGGACAGGGGAATTATTTTTAACAGATTTATTTGAATTCTAAAAACCCAAATGGTCTGTCAGATTGTCTTGGATGTTCTAGTGCTAAAGAAGATAATAAAAACAATTATGTGGTTCATGAGTGATTGTGTGTATCTTTCATGACACTGACAAGCTGTCAGTGTCATTAGATCCTCCACTCCCCAGCCTGCTCACACCTTCTGCACGAAACTATCACTGCGCCCAGCTGATTCTGTCGACCCCTCCCCCTGGTGCGCCGCCACGCCCATCTCGGCGCAAGTGCAGCGGACCTGCCAGACACCCTCTTCTGCGCCTGTCGAAAATAGGAATGCGCTGCCTCCGCCGCTGATCATCGCCAAGTTGCGCCGTCAATTTAGAGCCCTGAGAGTCTATTGTTCAAAAGTTTGGATGCCTGCTGAAAATGTTACTAAATAGCAATGTATATGTGCAAATTGTATTGCAGATATAGAAAAATAGCTGTAAATGTACAGATTTTAATAAGAATATCATTACATGCAGGAAAAAACTTGGTATTGCACACAAACACGAATGGAAATTGAGGCGCTTAGAGAACGACTCCAAAATCCATGAAGTGCTTCCGCCTTCATGAAAATGGAATATCGGCTGCATCTACGAGATTATTTAAAACTACTTGGAGAAATATATGTCAATTTGAAATGTGGAATGTCATTTATAACACTGGAAAATGTGACAGCGATGTTGAGAACACATTTGAGAAGGAGGTGTGAATCAGCTCAGACTATAGCAGAGCTGCGGCTGTTGTTTCCTCAGCCGGCACCAACAATTATATCTGGACTTTAAGATACTATCTCTGTCATGCTCTTTCTTTATTCTTAAGATTTTTTTCCATAATACCTGTGTAATTGCAAAAGAGGAAAAACAATCTTCTTTATTGGAGAAACAAGGTGATACCACTAAATAAAGTGTTGGAACAAAGCTGAACTCCACGTTATTTTTCCTCCCGACTATCAATACATTATAACATCCAGAGGAAAGACATTTTTTCCTCAATAAAACATCGAACACAGGAACAAAAAATCCTCTCCGCTATCATCCGGCTAAAAATAAAGTTTGAACTCCAACCAGTGCAGCGTCCACAGTTTTATGGAGTGTCGAAGCCACGCTGCCAGAAGACCGGCAAATAATTTCAGCACTGCTGCTTAATCTGGTGATCAAACTCGCTGTTGTCAACACTAAATATTGTGGTGAGGAACAGTTTCCTAATGCCAGCGGTTAAAAAGGAGGGGCCAGAAAAAGTATGTCATCCAGTAAAACTTCAATAAGCTTAGGATTTGGACATTAAGAAGAGACGCTAAACCATGAAAATCTCCAAATTCATCACAACAGTTGCAGAGCAGACAGCTTTATATAAAACCCAGGATTCATATTTTTATTATAGTTCATTCTTTTTAGACACCTCAGTTTCACATCTCCTCAAAAATCTCCAAGAAACACATAATGAACACTTGTGATTTTTGTTCCTCACATTATAATGGTGTTGTGTGATTTCTGTCTGTCACTACACTGCATGACACCTACTAAAATTAAGCTAGACTCCTTCTTTTCTCTATATTTTGAATTCAAGCACATGCTTTCTGTCTCTGAGTTGTCTGTCGTTAGTACTGTCCATCTGCCGAAACAAATTTCAGCCCTTGAGGATCAAACTTGGATGAATCGGGTATAGAAAAGAGATGAATTGATGAATGAATTTTTAAGCATGTTTGACAGATTCTCTTTAACAGCTGTCCATACTCACTCCAAACAGGTACTGCTTCTTGGTATTTTGAGCATTATATTTCCATAGCTTTGACTGACAGCCAGCAAGGCATGCTAAGGATGAAGGGTGAGAGAGCAGAAATTTAACCACAACATAAAGTCCAAGTCCCTTCCTGTTTGAAATAACAGTCACCGGTGCAAGGAACAGATTGGCAGGTCCTTTAAAAGTAACAAGCACATCGTCATAACATCTCAGGCTGAGCTGAGGCTCAGTATCGGGGACTATATCCCTTTGTATGTGTCCTAGAAACCAAACAGTTCAACAAGAGCTATTTTCCCAAACTGAGACAAAAAGCCCCTCAATCCCTTTCCTGCCCTCACAAAGGGTTTTGGGGGCTGAGGCTGACTCACCGACAGGTCACTGCAGTATTAGATACACTTTGTTTTCGTCCAAATGTTTGTGGGTGTATAGCCTGAAGAAACAGATAGGCAGCTTAGGATTTCATAACAGCCAAGCTGTGAACCCCAGCGAAATATGAACAGGGTCAGGGGTGATGGAGAACAAACCCATGTCAGTGTGCTGTATGACTAATCTGAGTGGGTATCCACATGTTTCACATCCTATCATGACGGGGAAAAAGTTGAACACTCGCTTGTCCTTTGTTTCTGCTCGAACAGCATGTTGATTACGTGTCCTATGAGGCCCGTTGGGGGAAGAGTCTCCACGTCACTTACAGATTCCCATTTTCTATCTGGTACCTTGCTGCAAAAAAGCTCTCTAAATGCTTCCTTTCTCCGCCTTTTATGATATCAACATCAGGGCTAATGACGCAAGACCAGCATGTTTTTGCCCTGTAGTGACGGCCGGGGTCATAACAACAGAGGCTTGGGGTATATAATTTAATCCGACCACCCTTGTCTCTTCCTGCCCATTCGAGTTGCACTGTGACAAATTCCTGACCCGTTATCATCAAACGCCACCTACATCTGGCTGTGTTTGATTCAACGCTGCCGGCACAAAGCACCAGTGTCTTCAGACGCTTTAATTGAAGCCCTTTACCATCCAGTAAAACATCTTTACTGCAACACAAAAGACTGCTGTAAGAGTGCAGAGATTTCAGGGATTATTCAATGATTTGCTGGCATCACTGAAATATTTGACTCAGGAGACAAACACAAGCTGTAAGGGCTTCTTGCTGTGGTCTACAACTATGCCTGCATGTCAGCACCAGAGGTCGATGCATGATAAATTCAACAAGGAAAGATTTCTTTTATGACTACTTATTGAAATGATTTCCTTCTTTTTCCACTGGAGTCCCATTACTCACACTGGACATTTTCAAAAGCTTAGATTTATTCAGGCACTGTATGGTGGTTTGGCAGTAAGGACGGACGATTCCTGGTAAGATTCTGCACAATTTCTCATAGGTGTAAACAAGCATCTCTCTCTCTCTCTCTCTCTCTCTCTCTCTCTCTCTCTCTCTCTCACACATCTTCCTTCATTGGACTCATTGGACTGGCAGACACAGTGTGGATAGCTTAGTTAATATATCACAAGATATATCAGTATAGAACCTTGGAACCACACAATGCAAAGTCAGCTGACAGTAATTTTACAAGCAATATTAACTTACAGCAACTATTAAGACAACTCAGAGCCGGCCCGGGCTTGTTAGGCGCCCTACTCGAGCCCAAGACGAGCACACCGTCTGAGCGGGGGGGGGGGGGGGGGGGGGGGGGGGCATACTGCTTGAATGGAAAGTTGTAGCCGTGAATATCAGCCTGACAGTACAGGTGTGGCAAACGCTTTTCAGCAGCTTATCATTGATTTTCAGTCTTATCCAGCACCTATGTTCACTCACACCAACAAAGAGTCTGATCCGAAAAATAAATGAGTGTAAAAGAAAAGTTTCAATGTATCACCCCTGACCAGTGTTAGCCTTTCTGAGGCACGCTTTCAGATTCTGACCACTGCACAAACACAAGCTAATAGGAGATGGTTATGTTTCATCAGCAGACACTCACCTTTGGCCCAGGTGGTCCAGGCTGTCCTGGGTTTCCGTTGGGACCAGGGGGACCCTACAAGACATGCAAAAACACATCATGTCAAATTACTGCTCACAGATTTCTGGAATCTTTTAAGATCCATTATAAAACTGCTAAATGGAGGCATCCTGGTGAAGCAAGAGCTGCTATAGATTTAGCATCCTTTTGGATTGCATAAACAAAGACTTCACAATGAAGTGTGTTTTTATTGTATGACGTTTACGCCCAATGCAAAACCTGTGAGCAACACAGTCAAGCTGTGAATGTACAACACATGCCTACACCTACTTGAGCAAAGGCATTTGCAAACATACAAACACATGCCATAAATCTGCTGCGTTCCTGCACAACTGCATCCCTGCAGCTCGCCAGCCAAGCAAGCTCTGCACCACGAGAACTTTCAGAATCTTTCACTGTCACTTTAAATGTCAGAAATTGGAGCCAATTGCCTTCAGGAAGAGAAAAAAAAAAAAAAAAAAAATTCACATTTTCGAATGTGTTGGTAGAGACGGTATCAAGTGTGATGTAACAGTCTTCAGTCTTTTTTCCTTCCTATTTGAACTGTAAAGCACTTTGGTCAACCTTGGTTGTTTTTAAATGTGCTACGTAAATAAATTTGACTTGACTTGACTTGAGCAAATCTCTGTGGTTGACAGATATTTAATCATCTTTTTTTCCATTGTGAATTGTGAACATAGTCAAGCAGAGTTCAACTGCAGCTCGTACCTCCATGAAGGGTTTCGCTGTATGTATTCTGCCGCTTTCACCAGATACAGAGTCAAATAACGTTCAAAGCAAGGCTGTCTGTCTCACATCAAATGATGGGCCCTTGGTTTAAAGGATCAAAGTCAGATAATAATAACAATTTAAAGCATCATAATGAGCCTGCTGCTCTGTGCTGACACAGCAGACACAGCCCCAGTTCACCAGCCTTCAGTTTTCCACCACATAATAATCCCAGGCCTGACTCTGTTTCCACTTTATGACTTAGCCGATGGGGTTAAGATTATGTTCTGCAAGAGTCATGTGTTTCCAAAGCATTTTACTAGGAGACACGCTTTACCGTATGCCACATCTCTCTGTCTACCAGCCTGTCTGCCTGCCTTCAAGCATGCTTGTCATGTTCTCTGTTACAAGGCAGATGGACAAAAGAAAACAAAAGACAGCCGTGCTCTTATTTTTAATGGGACCAGTCTGTTGGCACAGCGAGCACAAGGGCTTAAAAACACAGGGTCAGCTGGACATGAGCATAAATCTTGCTCAAGTTTTTCTGCAGCTGATGTGACGTCATCTCGCTTAAAAGAAAGAAAAAAAAAAAGTAAAAGAAAGACGAACCCAATAGCAATAAAACACCATCACAGGGACCATCACATTTTCTCCCGTTAACGTTGCAATCCTTGTCTACCAGAATCATTAAATCCTGTCTGGTGCAAACCACTGTATGGTTTTCAAGCATCTGATGATCATTAACAAAAAAATTACTCTGTTTTGTCTGGATCATCGTCATATTGTCTCACTGGTTCTTCACACGCACTTTAAACAATGCAACCTCCTCTGCTTTGAAGGGCTCTGATTATTCACAAGGAAAGAAACACTAAAACAACTAAAAGCTTCATCTGCATGCTGCTTTGAGCCAACACAATACACACTTTGAAAAAAGACAATATAAAGGTTTACAGAGGACAAAAAGACAGGAAATCACCAATTTCAACAAACATAACCATGCAGAAATCTGCAGACTGAACTCATGACATTGGCCCAGAAGTTTAAGCACAACACTTCTCTGCTGAACATCACGAAACACTACAGTGGCAGAACTTTAGAGACAATCCTGACAATCAAACAGTAATCTACCAAAAACATATTCTCTTACTTTGGTGCCCAATACAAAACGCTTCCAAGATGCAAAGAGAGTAAACCATTATGTTGCCACACTACTAATAATCACTTGTCACTAACACTGAAGATTGGCTCTGGGATGACATTCTCAGACCTACAATTTCATGCATAATCAGGTTTATTGTATGTCTTTCATTGAAATGTTGGGGGTATTACACTCCCTGAGTTAAATTAGGCGTGGTGGTGTTGGTGTGAAGGGAGCATAAAAGCCACGACAATGAACGTATGCACACACACACACACACACACACACACACACACACACACACACACACACAGCCCCTCTAACACATGTGGTATGTGTATTCATTTAATAAAATGTGTCTTGTTCTGTTTAAAGATGCCTTGAGGCCTTGTGGCATGATCGCAGCATTGCATCATGACAGGCTTGGCGGTTGCAGTCAGAGCAGCCTGCAGATCAGAGCTGAGACATACCCGGTGCGATCAATGGCTGCTGCCGTTTGCAGCTGGAACAATTTGGTGATATCTCCACCATTCTCAAAGAAAATTATCTCATAGCGGTATGCTTTCACAAACAAATCCTTATTCCTGGGTTTAATCACACTAACCACAAACATATCAGAGCATCTCTCCCAGCAGTCTCTGATGGGAGTATACATATTGGTAAAACACAAATGAGCGATGTTTGACATAAGAGACAGAGTATCTAAAGGTTTTTAAAGTGGAAATCCATCCATCCATCCATCCATCCATTTATTCATCCATTTGATACTGGTAAAAGTTTTGTTTACATTACATGACTTTTAAAAAGATTATGTTTCCACTTTCTTAAAACAGTCACTTTTATAACATACGTCTTCAACATAAAACTAATTTTGCAGTTGCTCTTAATTATTGGCATGTTCAGTATCACGATCGCAAAATACATGCAAACACTGGAGAAACGTGCTTTCTGAAGAATTACACCCACTTTATGGCATACTGCCTGTGAACCATCGCCTTTGTAGAGATTACTCACCCGAGAACCTCTTTTTCCTGCAGGACCAGGTAAGCCAGGGGGACCAGGAGGACCCTAAACGAGACACAGAGGGACAAGGAGAGGAAGAAGGGAATGTTGCAGAGAGAGAGAGAGAAAGAGAGAGAGAGAGAGAGAGAGAGAGAGAGAGAGAGAGAGAGCATGAGGAAAGAGGAAAAAAAGGAAAGACAGATAAAGTATGTTAATGGCAAGCAATAACTTGTAGTTCACTGTCCAGGCCTCTGCAATGATGAGTATGTGCTATATTTATGTAACAGCTATGGAGTTCAAAGAAAGCAGCCAAGTGTTTTCAGCTAAAAGCTTTATTAAGAAAGCTCTGAGCTGAGGGGTCAAGTTACATTCTTAGGACAAGGCAAACACCAGCGGCCTTTTGCTCAACCTGTGCAATTAATTCAGTTATTTTAAAAGGACATAATATGGTGGATTGTGGATTACATGTACTAATACTATTACAACTCAACCTTAATTATGTTTTTATTATTGAACATAAACACAACTCATTAGATAAATGAGCATTCATATTAGCAGTCTTAATAATGCTGACGCCTTCAGTGGGACGATTTGCTGACTCGTGTATTTGTTCTGCCATCAGACTTCATAATATACTTGTCAGGTATTGTAAACCTGAAGACCCTGCTTTGTATTTTTTAAATCACATGCTGCATTGTGGTTGTTCTGGTCTTCATGTTTGTTACTTAGATGCACCGTATCCCAAAACTGACTGTTTGTCTCTAGTTGTCTGAATGTCTCTGTTTAAATCCAATTTATTCCCATAAAATCTTATTGTTTCTCCTTTGAATGACTACTGATGGTAAGAGGAAGTATTAGTGACTTTTATTTCACCAAAGCAGGACTGAAGCATTAAATTCAGTATTAAGGCGTGTGCCTAAACAGTGTAGAAACACTGACTATGTTATATTACAAGAGGGATATCTCAAAGTTTGTGCCTAGTGGATTTTCCAAACGGATGGAAATGTTCAATGTCAGAGGAAGTGACCCTTGGATGAGTTCAATACTGAAGGACTGGACTTCTTCAAAAATGTTATCACAAGAGACAAGATATGAGTCAACCAGTTTTCTGCCAGATACACACATTCGAGTTACAAGAAGCACTGGGTTTTATTCTTATTCATCTGAGGAGCAGAGAGAGTCTCACAATTAACAGCCAGACCTAATCTTCTGACACCAAAACGAAAAAAGGAAACCTTTAGGAAGAAAACCTCATGAATAGACAATTACAATACAATAATGCAACACCACAATCTATCACTGTACACAAGCCTGTTGACCCACAATGGGGTCTCTGGAGGTACCTCATCCACTGCACCACTGATTTGGCATTTTCAGACTTTTTTATATTTCAACTGATAAAGATCAACCTTCAGTTTCATTATGATATCCCGATAAAGCTAAATCATTTGTAACATTAATTTTCCAGCTTGTTTTAATACTGTAGTTTAACAATGATTTAAATATAACAATGAATCATGTTGAACAGCAGCTTTGTCGGTCTGTTGGTAAACGTGTGGCTACGGGTATGTTACTGTTTTCACATTTCCTTTTGTTTATGTCCATTCTCTTTACAGCTTACAGAAATGATTAATATCTGAATACTTACCGAGAGCAGACTCCAGGGTTGATAGAATTCAACATAATTCCAGCGTCCTGGTCCCTCTTTACTGATATTATTAACCTCGCCTCCTACAATCTTGTCACCAGGTCTTTTTTAATTTTACTTACATTTTAATCAATTTTGGCCATTTCACACCAGAAAAGCCTCACGGAAGCTACAGTTCCACAGACGTTATAGCGTAGTTGTCTAATTAGCACAATCCCACATGACCCCACAAACTTTTAGTAAAGATATACCACTGAGATGTGATGTTCTTCAACTGTCACTGGTCAATGATTTGGTTGGTCCGCATTTATTCATATGATTTATTTTTTTTTTATATGTTGCCTTTGTTTGATGTGATGAATCCATATGTATTCAGATCTGAGGTTATTACCTAATATCCCTCTCTAATAACTCTCAATAAATCTATGAATCCACAGAAATAACCTTTTTAAAGTCCACAGAGTAAATGTGCATTACCTATTTTCATTCTCTTCCCAAATGTCAACCGAATGAACATATTTCATTGTGAAAACACAAAGGTACAATAGTAAATAAATATAATTTATGTTCGTTTCAACGACTGGTAAATGCCAGATACTTCATTTGTACTTTGACAAAATCTGGCTTACTCACCAGAACATTTCCACATAAACATTTTACAAGGTGTCTCTCAAGTGGTTAGCTTCCAAAGTTTATCTGAAGAGCTCCTAAAAATGCACCGGCATGTCTGTTCTCATCCAAAGTCAGAATGATGGGACAATGGAAGCCTTTCAAAAAGGCTTTCAAATACAACCAGTTAAAAGTTAACAAAACAAACAATAAATCACTAACACTTTTTAAAGCAGAGTTCATCATGTTGGAAATGAGATGCTGAATAGGCTAATAAAAGGTCAGTGGACTGTTCTTAAAGCATGCAGTTTTACTGCTTTTGCAGTCGCAACACACAATTTACAAGATGATTTTCATTCGCCCATTTGACCACAAAGAAAATGCATTAAACTCACACACCACTGGGAAAAGCTTCAATACGCTAAGATCAGACCAACAAACTGAGCCAGAGCCACATGTGTTTAATGCATGTGTAGTTGAAAAAGATAAGTCAATCATGAGTCCGCAATTACAAACGATATCTCTTACTTACATTCATGTCTTAACAATGTCTTTTGCTTTATTGGATCACTAATGATAACAGTAATAAACTCACTTGAAATCAGAAAACATACTGGAGGTCAGAGTAAAAATATCTGAACCACACTTTTAGCCAAATTCAGATCTATGTGTTGTAACAGAACATCATCCATTTCATTCTAGCATCAGATTTCATTCTGTGTTTGTGAAAGCTGATCACAAACAAAACACATGTAAACTGAAAATGTAATCTATTTGTGTAAATGTGCACTTCCATCTCTTGTAACTTTGTTTCGTATTTTGGTGTGTATAGGTCAATGACAGCAGTGACACTGGAGTCATTTATCTGCACATCTGCAGGTGTGACTTGTTGGTCTTTTCCCCTTTGTCATGTGAATGCTAATAAATAAAAAATCTAATTCTCCTGTTAGTTTTCCAAGTTCCTAGCTGCATGAGTGGACAGTTACACTTAGCAGGAAGCTGAGGAATCCAGATAAACCTCCAGTGTTTGAGAAAAATATTTGGACACGTGATTAATTCCCAAAACAGACGCTAATATTTGGATCTGTGTTTTTATTATATCATATCACACGAGGACAGAGATGGACTACAGCTTGCATTATTGAATGACAATTTCCATCGTCAAATACCACTAAGCCGTCCCCAGAGAAAGGCCTTGATATTTGCTGAAGAATATGCTGGGGTGCTGTGGAGCATCTCTATCCCCTGTCAGAGTAGTAAGTAGGCACAGAGGGGGACATGAATAAAGAAACATCTGTTTGTTCCTCTGGACTCCCACACACACATGGAAACTGTGAGCACACCACCGCCTTCACCACAACAGCAGGGTCTAAACACGCCAAAGCAGTCATGCAGAAGAATGATAATATTCACATGTTTCATGCTAAAAAGACAGAGGTCAATTCTTCAAATCCAGGGACAGAATGAGTCATTTTTGCACTGTGTCAAGCTAAATCACCCCATGCACTGTTACCCCATTCCCATGGAACTATATGTGATCCACTACAGCTGATAATTGCAGATCAAGTAGCTTTGACTGTCTGAGGTCTTTAGCAGTCCTTCTTAACAGTTTAGACTTTCAATTTCATCATTTGTGTGATGAACGGAAAATGCCACATACTGCCTTAGCATCTCAGATCACTTTACATTTTCAATCACAATCACACACCAATGCCGATGGCTCATATGCAAGGTGCTTGACCTCCCAGCGGGTGCAATTTGTGTTTGAGTGTCTGAAGCATGGGTGCTTTGACAAATGCACAGGAAGGGGGATTCAACCTCCAACATTTGGTCTACTAGCTGAAGTAAATTGCGCCATAATCACGAGTACAACTGTTGTGATATGATGTGATATGATCTGCTTTCAGATCCAATACCAAGAAAAACCAGAGAAGCTATCACTGTCACCAATGCTATTGGTACTTTGTACAGGTGAGGGTAACCCAAAGGTTATGTGTTTATAGAAAGGATTTAATGCCATTTTCTTTCACATTACAGCAAAGCAATTAATAGATTTCCTCATGTTTTAATCATCATTTTCATTTCTGAACTAGTAAATGTGCCACAGAAATAAACAATTTAACATCAACATGAATTTCATTGAAAATACCAAAATGCTACATTTTTTTGTGGCGTCTTTCAGGGAAGAACTGTGAAAATATTTGTAATTATATGAAGATATCCCGGTAAATCTCACACTGTGCTGATTTTTCGATCCCTTTCTTTAAATGTTTAACTAAATGATAACATCTGTAATTATTGATATAATTTTGCCCATTTGATGTCTTGACATTGTAATCTTCATGTTATAATCTGTTTCGGTTGGAAAAGCTCCTTTGGCTATATGTTTTTTAAATACCTATACACTCAGGAACACAAACCTACCATAATAATCATCTGTATCTATAGATAGTAATGGAATTCTAAAGATCAACATTAGAACTTGAAAATCAATCCCAAAACACTCATGAAACTAATCGATATTTGGGTACTGATCAGCACATCATTGAATGTGAAAATAGAAAATTTCCAATATCAGATTCACGCATTAAGTTGACCCAAAGATACACCAGTTAGTTGAAAGAAGACGCTCTGTGTTTCACGCATCATTTGATTCTTGAACAAAATGGATTTATGAACTAAAAACAATGGGAAGTAACTGAAGTTAAACAATTTAGATCAACTATAAACATGCAAACGGCAGAAGACAAGACAATAGAAGGTAGGACGGCATTTATTGAGGCTCCTAATGCATCGTCTATTCTATGAACACAGGTTAATACGACTGTTACTCGGACAATTTTATGTTGCCGTCAGGAATGTTGAGTTAGATAATGAAAAATGAGACGCTCCCTCCTGTGCTTTATTCAGTTTCCGCAGAGCACAGTGGGAAGGTCAGTCCTGTTCCCTGGCTGAAATACTTTCTCTATGGTGCTGCATTGGGTCACATTAATTTAAATGGGCGTAAAATATAAATACTAATGACGGAACAATTTCTGACAAGAGGCAACTGGTGTATTTGTTTTGTTTATGTTGCTGTAAGACAATGAAGTAGTTTATTTCACTGGCCAATTTGACCCAAAATTCAAATCACGGAAGCGGCTAATGGGTCAGATTAGTTAAGACATACAAACTGTTGAAAATAACATTCTACATGAACAGATACAGTTCATTTTTGCCAAACGGTGATCTATTTGAATAGAACCAGTGGTTTAGACTGCAGTATGGCAGGCTTTGGGATGAGAACATAAAAAAGCAATAATTCAACGCAGGTGTAACTATGGCCTTACAACAGGCCTGCAGATACTTGAAAACTGAGAAGCACGATGGAAACTAGAAGAGGAGTCCAGACATCTTACATCATTATATAGACGCTTCAGTTTTAAACAGATCAGAGGGGAACAAACTGACATATCTCACTCGTGGAAACATAAGCAATACTTATAAACTGTGAAGGCGAGTTCACAGAGTCAAAGATCTCCTGACAGATAGTTTACATCTAAGGACTGAATGAAAGTTTTGGGTTTTTTTTATTTCCAGGGTATATCCTCAGACCTGGGATGAGCTCTCCGCTCTCCCATAAGTGGCTGGCAGCTTCTCAGTGAGAGAATGACGTGTTATTTTAACAACTTGCAGATACACGACAAAGGAACAGTGCTTGGACATGTCGCCACCGTTAAATCACTACCGTACACTGACTGCCAAAACTTTTTTAATATACCCTCGGAATATGTGAGGAAGCCAAATTTCACAAAACATCAAAGCCTAACGGCCATAAATTAGTTCTGATTACCAATGCATTGACTTGCATCTCCCCACTATAAAGCCCTGAGGGCTCTACTTGTTATTCATCGATACAGTGACTTACCGGAGGACCTGGCTCTCCTTTGGGGCCACGGAAACCGTCTTCGTAGTCGTAGAAGAAGTCCGGATCCTCATATCCATAATCGTATCCTCCGATGTCGACGTTTTCATAGCTGCCATCTAAATCATGCTCTTCTGAAGTGTCAACTTGGTTCTCCCTGTACAGAGTGGTGCCGTTGGCTCTCACATGAGTTTCCGGGACATGAGGGCCTGAGCGAGAGTCCGTAAAGCTGGTGTTGGAGTTGTTCCTGAGTCCTTCCTTCACTCGACTTTGCCTGACTGGGGAAATCAGGCCTGGGGTGACATCGAGTGTCTGCTGACTCCCAGAGCTGCTTTCTTTCTCGGTACTGTTTTCTGAGTGGTCAGTGTCCCCCTGAGGACGCCTGTCTTTTGCCAACATGTCACTGCTAGTGGTGACAGTCGGGCTGCTGGCGAGATCCAGAGCTGACGGCGTGCTCGGTGTAGCTAGGGTCGAGTGTTCAGGTCGAAGCGAGGATGCGGATAGGTGGGCTCGGGGGTCCAATGTGGAGATGTAGTCCTGGTCCCCCAGATGAGGTTGCATTGGTGGGCTCAGTGTGGAATATTGTGTGTCCGAACTACCTTGAGACAAAACTGCTGTGAATATAACAGGTGCATGATGGGTAGCTGCTATTCCAGGTGGGGGCATTGTCGAATGGCTTAAAGGGGGGTCGTTGGCCTCAATATCCAAACCAGAGTGTGGTGAAGGCAATCGGTCAGTGTCGGCCAGCCGGCACTGTTTTTTAAGATAGCTGCAGTAATGTGTGGCAGCGTGGGCCGAAGGATAGATGTCTAGTTGGCAGACTTGTCCGGCAAACGGCGCGGACTTGGAGTTCATCCTCCCGAGAGAGAAGAGACCCCCAGATTCCCCCAGTGTTTGAGATCTGCCCAGAGTCTGCTCCCGCTGATGCACCGCTCCGCAGTCCGCAAAGAAAGACACTGAACGTGCGCGAACGGAGACGGCAAAAGGGTGCTGGCGCCCATCCTGCCAGTTGTAAGTGAAGTAGATAGAGGCCTTCTCGGCGGTGTACACCACCACGCGACGTGGCAACAGCTGAATGCCAAAACGCAGCCTGTCCCTGCCATCTGTAACGCTGAAAAGAAAGGCATTGTTTGCTCGCCAGGAGCTCAGGCTGACCACAACGGAAAACTCCTCGCCAAACTCAGGTGGGAACAAACTGCTTGCTGGAGCCTCATAGAGGGAGTTTGAGTCGAGTAACACCCCATATCCAGAAACAGCGTCCACAGGTGAGGGAGCGTCGGTGTGAGCGGTGGGAGGCGAACTGGTCCTCTCGTAAGGATTGTGTGAGCTGCTGTGAGTTGTGAGCCCCAGTCGATGAAGAATATCCACTCCTGAAGGACAAAGGACACATGGATGAAGTTAATATTAAACATACAGAAGGTAAGCTGAAATTTACAAGTCATATCCGTCTTTCAAAGCTTTCCATTATAACTGTGAAATGATCGAGCTTGTGTTCAGCATCAGAAAAACTGACAAAAGACTGGATTATGTCCACGTCAAATCGTCTCTGCACTTCAGAAAAGAAAACAGGAAATCGGGAGAAATAGTAAAGGAAGGTGGTTGGCCACTTCTGGGAGTAGCAAAGGACTTAATCTACTAAGATCATATACAAACCATGCTAAAGGGCACACCAAATACATTACATTTTTACTTTGAGGAGGAGTTGGTCAGAATGATCTCATGACTATTTAAATGAGGGTTTTGCATACTTTAGTTGGTGTTCACACAAGAACAATTAGCCATAACTTAAATGCACAAAGTGCTGAGGTGTTAGGGAAAATACATAACTTCAGAGAAAATCTGTTGCAAATATGAGGTACAGCACAGAAAATCTCTTATATCAAATAAAAATTGTGTTAAGCCAGCCGAGATAATGTTTCTCACCACAACAGCAGAATCTTTGCTGACCAGCTTGCATCATCTCTTCAATTGCACCAAAATAGGTGTTTTCAGATACAATTACAATGTGCATTCTACATTAATTGGTTAATAGTATCCCAGTATTGTTTGAGCAGTCTGGAGCACACACCTGATATTCAGTATGAATGAATGAAATCAAACACACTTTGCCAGAAACAACCTGCAGTGTAGCTCATGTCCATGAATTGAGAAATAATATACAATCCTATGAACATGAAAACACAAACTCCTCACATGTGGGAATTTTCCTGACGGTAAGTGCACTAAATAGATATTGTTTGTGTCAACACATGTCTGTCAGTACGCAAAGCTGAGTCAAAAGATCATTAAAAATGAAAAAGATCATTAGAGAGTACAGTTTGTGCGCAGGATCACATTTGTACCCATTTTTTAGGCGCTTTAACACTTTAGTGGATCAGACTTGAAGTATTCAGTGTCTTGGCTAAAGATATTTCAATGCATGGGTAGGAGCAGATAGAGATCCAACTCTAGGAAAGAAAAAAGAAAAAAGAAATAATGTTGAAAAAACACAACTCTTTTGTTGGCATTAACCACAAGGCTGTGATTAAAGTATCTGGAAATGTCCACGGGTATAATGTATTAATCTTTTCTAGTATACAGATCACTATTTTGTGTAGAGTATAAAATAACTCCACCAATAAATCTATTAAATAGTAGTGTATATAAATATCTATTTCAGATAGTACAAGGATGTAATTGCGCAGCACTTTCTATAGATGGGAAAATTGTTAAAGACCAGTGCTGTGCAGAAGATGAGTACCTGATGACATTACTTACTAAAAAAAAGTACTGAGTGTTTTCTACAAGTTAAAAAAAAAAAAGTATCTTACTTGAAAATGAAATGTGCACTTCAGCTGGTTGGTTCTAGGAATTGTACTACAGTGTTTCTGTGACACATCAGCTGAGCTGTCAGCACTGTGTGCTTCAGTTTGAGACTGATCCACTCATTAAGTTCAGTTGAAGTTAGTTCAAGTAGCACAGAGGTTAATTTTGGTGTATTTGAGTTAATCTGTTGTCAATAAATCTCAAGTCATTATTAAAGTCCACTATTTTCACCCCCGTAAGTGTGGAAACAAATCCTGGCAGTCATGCGGAACTGAGCATAACAGATGTTCTTTAAAGAACATGATTTATGAAGCGAAGTGGGAGGAAGCGGCGGAAAAACATGCAGACAGACCCATAAAGTTGAGCTAAAGTTTATCCCAGGTTTTGAACGCACCACACCTACAGTGGACACATGCTAATATTAATGTTGCAGAACACTCAAGTGACACACTTGACTCAGGATGCAGTTGGGAAGCATGAGTTGACTCAGTACTGTATTTAAGAGACACTCCACCCCCAGTCAGCAGGAGTTCAGTGTGAGAGAAATGCTTTGGCAAATCGAAATCTGACAGCGAAGGGAGTAAAAAGAGAAACAACATGAATGTTGCTCCTTTTGTGTAGGTCAAAAAGAGTTGACTGAAACTTCAGTGAATTAAAATGCACTATTAATTTTACATTAATAACAATTCAGTAGAACATTATTGCAAAAAGCAGGGGCGTTGCAGAACCACACCACTCTGTTGAAGACAACGCATCAGTAAGGTCATTCATAACGACATAAAGATCAGGTAGATGGCAGTAATCATATAATTATAATTATCAAATCTGATGCATTTACAAATGCAATGAATGTAAAACCCTGTCTCACATGTTTCTGTCCATTATTTGATTTTGGTCTGACTCTGACTATGTATGAAGTACAGAAAATTCTCATCATTGTCAAAACACCTGCTCTTCTCCTGTTCAACATGAACATGGATATTTTATTTGTTTTATTCAAATG